>NW_028288885.1:900000-1126090 GCF_059628265.1 Tinamus guttatus | reverse complement strand
GGTAGAAAAAAACTATTAAACAAGAAATTCTGCAGCTTGGATATTTTGGAGACGGTGTTTGATTGGGCTTTTATTGGGAAAAGGAAGTGAAGAAGAAAGGAAGGAGATAATCAGGCTGCTTACCAACTTTAAAATCAGAATCTTTCAGATTCAAACTCAGAAATCTTTCTATAAATGATACAGTGGAAGATGGAGTGACTTTTTCCTGAATTAATATCAATGTTTCACATTCTTCAATTAAGAATGCTTTCTACACAGCCAATATACATTTAGAGTTTTAAACATCAGATTTTAAGCACTGAAAATCCTTAATGAAAAAAGAAAAAGCTTTAATGAGAAACTACATTTCTTCAGTTGATCTTTTTCTTTTAGGAAGTGGATCTGCAAGTAGTTCTGTCAGAACATTATTAAAGTAATAGATTTGGTTTCATTTATTTGGAAGTGGCTATATTAGTTAAAATGTTTCTCCATTGCATGTTTCTCTCTTTTACATGACTCTTCCAGATTTTGTTTAAATTTATTTCAAGAAATTTTCTATAATTATTAGTTGTCAGCCTGAGATTCTTGCAGTGGTGTCTGTTGCTTTTGAGAAAATCATTTAATCTAGCTTCTCCAGCTCACCGTAGTGCTAGAACTCTCCATTAACTCAAAAGCAGTTAATTGTAGCTCTAGAATTATGTGATTTTTTTTTGAGCTCCCCAAATATGCTTCTACAGTGAGATAATAAAGACACTGCCCGACTCTGCATGGGAGACATGCATTCCCAAATGACACTTTGCAACTGAATGACTTGCAACCAAAAGATTTCAAAGATTTCTGGTAGTAGTCAGAAAAACATTTGGGAAAAGTAATGTATGTGTTACTGAGTGATACATGATAGCCTTGAATTAAAAAAATAAATAAATTTGGGATTTTGTGTCTTATGTTAGCATGAGCCACTCTTACCTAGCTCAGTACCTGACGTTTTATTGTTCTTTGTGTTTCCCTGGTGGTCCTTGATATGACTGTAGAAATAGTTCTAACTGATTTTAATGCTTATAAATTTTGTGTGTCTTGCACTAACTCTTAAAACTGATTTTCTTTTACAAGGTTTTAATATTAGAACCAACAAAAATTTATCAGCCTTCATATCTCTCCATCAACAGTGAAGCTGAGGAGAAGACTGTATCTATCTGGCACGTGCTGCCTGATGACAAGGTATATGCCATCACAGTATCTGCAGTTGTGACTTATATTACAAAAACAAGCAAATGTGCATATCACATGAGGTATATAGTATATAGTGTGCACAGTCATACCTAATGATGGATTCTGCAAAGGAGAGTGCTTTAGTGAAATGCATAAAGATGTCTTGCACATATCTTGCTGTGCATTTATTTTTAATATAGCATTCTTCATCCTTATTTTTGCTGCTGTTTAATGGACCTTTCCTTTTCATCATTAAAAAATCGCACAGAATCTCAGATTGTTTTAAACTAATGTGCAGTATACAACAAATCTGTAGCTTAGGATTTCATAAGGAATATACAATATACTGAAAATCACAAAGGATGCAGCATGAACAAATAGAACTTTCTTCTTTTTGCACCCTCAGTATTGCTTGTTATCTATGGTAAAGGCTTATTTAATGCATAAATAGGAATTATTGTATTGAAATAGCAATTGAATATTCAATAGTGTTTTGTGGTTTGCTTATTTATCTATTTACTTTGCTTCTAAGATATAGTAATGTGTTTCCAAATGGTCTATTCCATTCTGCTAAGTGGCATACATGTAAGAAGGTCCTAGGACTGTATTGTTGGGACTATGGAGCATGAAGCCAGGGGAGGGACTTTCCCTCTGAGCAGACACACTCGCTGTGTAATATTTCACATAACATAGTCAAACTTCCTCTAAGTGCTTGTTAGGTGTCACGGAGAAGCGTGTTGGAAAGTGGATACAGAGCGTGGCTGCCCAGCTGGAGGAGCTGCTGGGGAAGATGAAGGCTGGAACAGGAAGTCTTTCAGGCAGAATATGTCCACAGCCATTGCATACTCACGTTGGTCCTTGTACCAATGTGCTCATGTTAAAAAGTTCCTCTCTGGAGTTTATTATAGGAGAATTGTAATGTCTCTTAATGTTTACTCTTTTTATTTTGTTTTTTTCTTTAGGCTAAACAAGTAGGCAGACTTTGTGTCCTTCCCATGAGGGACATGAGGGTGAACCTGCCATGGCCTCTGTTTTTATTTCAGTTTGAGCTAGCCTTTCTTGAGCACCCAAACTGTAGACCACATTTAAGTCTTTTGTGGTGCATGAGTGTGTCTTCAGCTTCTGGGGATCTCTTGATACTTCCAGCATTGGCTGCCTTCATGACTATCCTATTTGATGGCTCACAGTCATCATGTGCTTGGGAGAAGGATCTAGGTGTATTAGTTTGTACTTGTCTGCTGCGTGTGGTGACTTCAGCTATCCACAGTTTGGCCTTTGCTTTGTAGTGTTTTCTCATTTTGCAATTCTGTACTCCAGTTTGGTATTCCCATTTTATTTCCTTTTTCCTACTTCCTTATTCTCCAAATTTTCTGCAGATTAGTGTTTCCTACTTTTGCTACCCTGGTTATTCATCAATCATGTTATATAAGGTCGTTTTTGATGGACTTGCGAGTACTTTTGCTCTAGCCAGAACCCCTCACGTGGTGAGTTTATGCAGTATCTTGGGATCTGATCAATACTCACTTCTGGCATTCCTGCCCTGCAAGCCGTGACATCCATCAAAGGAATGCAATGGGCAATACTGTAGTTACAGCTTCAGTTTACACAGTTTTAATCTGCTCTTGCAATTTTGTGAGCCTTAGAATCCACCAGAAGTGAGGAATGAGACTGAAAGAGAACTGGCTTTTTGGCTAGATAGAACCAAAGCAATATCTGTCTTCGATAAGAGATTTTTTTTCTGAAGGAACTAGATGTATTTCAGCCCAAGTGAGAAATACTCTTACTTTGTTTCTTCTTAATATGCAAGGCTGAAAACTGCCACAACAGGCACAGGGCAGCTGTCCTTGCTCAAGGACAAGACAGGCAGGTGGGTTTAGAAGCTGCTTCAACCCCCTAGCTTTAATCTACCCACCCAGGTCTGTCAGAGCTTTAGCAGCTCATGGGTCACATTCCAGTTCATTTTGGCTCATAAATTAATGTATTTGCCTATCATTATTTTGCAAAATTCAGTCAGTGCTCTAAGAATGAAAAATATTAGTTCCAACGAGTATGGTTTTTGTTTGTTTTTTCGTGCGCAAAATGAATTTCTGCTTCAAATGCAAAATGGAGCTCAGTGGAGTCAGAAAGAGGTAAATTTCTAATGAGTAGGGGATAGACAGTCAATGCCAAGAAAAATGACATGTCCTTTTCCTTTTCTATGACTCTTTAGCAACATATCTGAATGTTTATGCCTTTCACAGTGTGAAGTTTTACATGGACAGATGTATATACAAGTCAGACAGCATTATATTTTTTAGCATGCGTATTATGTTGCCTTCCAGTTCCCTGGTTCTAGCAGTTTTTTTCCCTCACAGGTTTAGAGGAATGCAGCAGTGCTGTTTGCGAGTTTGAAATAGAACAGCCTGTCTCTGTTTCGTTTTGGCTTCTGAATCCATTTTGAGTTTTGTTTTGAGTGGTTGGTGTTTTTTTTGCCTAAGCAAAGAACAGATGCTGAATTTGGATAGCATGCCTGATATGTTTACTCCAATGTATTTGAAACTTGGCAAGATCATGAGGGACACAGTTTTTGTGTTATTTTGTTGCCTGAGAACATGATGTGGGAAATGAAAGATGTATGAATGCAGGAGACCTTAGCTGTATGTAAATGACGGGTAAAAACCCACAGTGCTTGTGCTTCTTGTTGTGCTGCTTGCACAGTTCTGCCTGTCACGGTGCTTGTTTTAGATTTAAATTCTAGATTATTCCCGATAGTTGGAATTGGACAGGCACCAGTAGAAAAGCACTGAAGAAAGTTTCCAATGATGGAAAACTGGAAAGTGGCAGAGTTCATATGTGGAGGGAGGGGCAGACCCTGCAAATCTGCTCTCCTTATCAGCAGAGGGGCTGAGCTGGTGATATTTATGCAAGACAACCAAGCAACTCAAATGGTAGCTTTGCAAACACTCAATATAGTACTTCTATTTCAAGATGGAGTCCCACCTTTTATTCACCTCTGGCTTCTTTCCTTCCACCTCTGCTTCCCCCATTGGAATTTCCAGCCCCCTGTTTTACATTGGAGAAGTCACTTAATAATTGTGTATTACAGTTACAGTCTTGCGAAGCTTGGGCTTCAAGAAATAAAACTGCATATAAGTGTGGCACATTGTATAAGAAATTTTGTATTAGCCTCACAATCTTTAGTACAATTTGAACAGCAAGGAAAGAGCTATGGAGGAGAAACTGATCCAGTCAGCCTTACAGAAAAATGTTGTATCTGAGAAAATAATTTTCTCTCTGATTTGTTGCACATACTGCAACTATTTTGGCAGTGTATCTGTTATAACTTCTCCAGATCTCACTATTCATGAAATGTGTTATAAGCTGCCCAGCTTGGTGTCCTCTTTTGGGACACAGTTGGCTATGTCTGTGGCTGACACCGTGGCCTTATGCTAGAAAGGCTACCACAGCTTTGGGGTGGTGTAGTTCAAACTTCTCTGAAAGAGTGTTTTCATCGGAAGATACAAAAGGCTTCTGATTCCTGAAGTTTTATTAGAACTTAAACTTATATGACTGTGTGTTGGGAACTCAATTCAGCTCTGTGACAGATTTCTGAAAATAAATGAGGCTTGGCCCTTGTTGCTTCTGCAAGATGATTTCTTTCTTCCGGGCTAGTTGCCCATTCTAACAGCTCTGGGGGCTTTAGTGGAGCCTTGCTGCTCTTTTCTATATTCTTAGGGATAGTGTCTCTTTTCCTGGACAGTCTGCCTTTTGATTTGCTCCTTCCCCAAGTAATTCTGCCTGCTTTTTAGGAACTTGCCTCGCAGCATCAAAACTCCTGAGTTCTATTTCTCCCAGCCTGTTTTTCCCACATCATAAGGAGCCAAAGCATGCAGAGCTGGCTCTCTTATTACCACAAATCATTTTTTTTTCTCCCTGTTTCCAGAGGGTGGTAC
This sequence comes from Tinamus guttatus, assembly GCF_059628265.1. Classification (NCBI taxonomy): domain Eukaryota; kingdom Metazoa; phylum Chordata; class Aves; order Tinamiformes; family Tinamidae; genus Tinamus; species Tinamus guttatus. The sequence goes on along the minus strand of NW_028288885.1, from coordinate 1,120,970 downwards.
ATGACCTTGAGTTCAGCACCCAGGACAGTCAGTCTGTATGGGCAGCCCTTCTGGTCTGATGCTTTCGCACTTTCTTAAAAAAAAAAAGTGGGGGGAGCACTGTGTTTGCAATGTAAACAGTGAAGAAATGAGAAAACCAACATTTCTACCTAGAACATGTCACATTGGCTATGACTGAAAAAAATGGAGAATAACTGTTACAGGGTAATACACTGTTACAACTGAGTGTTTCCCTTGATTTCTAGACTAAAAGATGTGCCTGCTGACTCTTTACTTTAAAAAAGGAATGTTTGTTTTCTTCTGTGTTGCAGAAAGGTATTCATGAGTGGAACTTCAGTGCTGCTTCCATCAGGGGAGTAAGGTGAGTTTCTCTTTCGTGTTTTGAATGGAAATAGTAATTGAATGAGTATTATCTGAGCTAATGCTGTGGACCTTGTTGGAATAAAAGGCACAAAAGTGAATCAGGGTATTGCAGGTACTTTCACAGATTCCCTGATGCAAGGGAAGCCTGAGAAGTCATAGGCTGGATTCAGAAATGATGAGTTGCAGAGCTTGCTACGTAAAAAATAGCAAATAGCATGTTAAGTTAAAGCACTGTTGTTTTTCTTGATGGTAGTAGTCACTGACTTGATGCTAAGTAACGCTGAATTTAAAATAACTGCTTACATTTTATGCCGTCTTACTTCAGTTTTATGTTGTGCTCAGGAGCTGCAGTCACAGGTTTGAGATTCTGACATATTGGAGAATTCATAAATGACAAAAAAAAGGCAGTTCTTGTCCTGAATGCCTAATGTTCAGAGGATAAAAGCCCAGAAATGACAAGTGGGGGCAGACAGGAAGAACATGAAGAGCTGGCGAGATGGTGGTGTTCTTCGTCTCCTGCAGTGTTATAGCTGCTTAGCACTTTTTGAGTTTGGGCTGGGTGTTCTTTGTGTTTTTGTTGTTGTTGTTGTTTTTAATTGTGGTTTTTGTACAGGTATGGCAGCAGAGCAGAGTTTCAGAGGGGGCCCATGGGGAAGGCAGATTGTCCATCCATCCGGTGATGACTGATGTGGCCAAGTGGTGGATTGGCTGCAGAGTGAAAACTTAAGGATTGTTTGAGGGACTACAGAGGAAGTCAATAGGAAAAAGAAAAATAAACAATCTCCCAAAGGCTCCTGTGAAGCCAGTTTACGTGAGTTAGAGCAGTAGGTTCAGAGAAGCCACCTGCAAGAACACTTTGGCTGGATTAGAAGGACATGATGTTACGTGTCCAAGGCGTCCGTCTTTGGTCAGATGCTGACAACAGAGGAAGCGTAGCCATCTTTTGGCTTGGTTTCAGCAGAAAGTTTTCTATCTGCTATGACAAAACCTTCACTGGAAGTTGTTGGGTTTGCTTTTCTTTTGTCTGTCTGTTTGTTTTAAATCTGGATTTTGCACCATATTGTTAGTAGAGAACAGCAGAAGTGGAGCCAATCAGTCTGCTAACATGCCCACATTGAACATAATATGTGCACTGTTTGCACCTACTGATGCTAAGAAAGTAGTCTTGCACACCTGCTGTGAACTATTCAGATCAATTCTTTGTCACAGTCTCACTTGCTTTTCTAGGATTTATCAACACTTTGGCATCCTGTGACTTTCCACTTCAGTGTTTGCATTTAGTGTATTTTCTTAGCTTTTTTAAACAGTCGTTGCTGTGTTCTAATAATAACTGTTCCATACACACAAAGCTGTTGCTATGTCTGCAGTACATTTTTTGCACAGATGGATAATTCTTTCTCCTTCCAAAAAGTAACTTAACATTCATTCCTGTGAGATTCATTCCTGTGGGATTCAACTTATTTTAAGCAAAATTTGCAATGATGCACTTAATTCGGTCTGGTTTGATTTTGGTTACAGTATGTTTTTATGCGTATATATGTATATAGATATATATTTTTTTCCAAATACTCATAGACACACTATATATACTTTTTTGCCTAGCTTTGTGTTTTCTGTGTTTCTTCTTCTTCTTCTTCTTCTTTTTTTTTTTTTGGCACTGTTAAGCCATTATGTGGCCAGTAGTGTTTTTACAGTAGTGTTTTTATGTACCCTGCCGCATTTGTTATTTAAATGTTCAATTGTCATTTAATTTGCCAATTAAAATTCCAGTCTATGATCATCTAGACAAATGTCCAAGAAGACCTGGAAAACTGTAGTAAGACTGAGTAGAGCCAAGAGTCACTGAATTCTTAAAAAGCTCAGTGGCTGCTTCCATGAGGCGCTGCAGGGGGAAAAAAGTCTTTATCCTATGCTATTACAAAACAGAATAAGGCTGTTTTTGTAACGTATGTGAGTTTCTGATCATTCCCTTTCCAATATCTTCAGATTTAAACTAGCTCTGTTGAAACTAGATAGTCTTTGGAGCGGGACATCCTTTACAACCAGGCCTGCTCCTAATCTGCTGTTGTATCCAGGCTACTTTTGGCCCTTTTGAAGTCCTAGACTTAAAGCTGTCTAAGAAGGCGGAGTTTCAAGCTTAATGACGCTTCTCACTCTTTCTAGACTAGTAAGAGGCAACTGTAGAGGAACAGGCTTAACATAGAAGGCAGGTTTTCCTCATGGTTTGGAGACTTTTTCAACAAAAGTCTCCATAAATCTTTACTGGCTTAGACAGGGTGTCTCTCGGCAACAGGGCTGAGGCGACATCTAGCATTGGAATGACTAATGGTTTTGTTAAATACTTCAAGGAAATGATTGAGGGGACACTTGTTCCGTGTGCTACTCATGAGCCAGTGTAATCAGCACTTTATTTCATGAGTAATAGAGTTCAGCTCTGGAGAATTGCAAAGGGACCTGAAAAATAATAAGCAGCTCTGCACACAGTGCTGAATCACACTGTATGTGCAGGAAGTCATGATAACCAAGTTTGATTTGGCAAACTCATTGGTTAGCGGTGTGTGCTGAAACATAAATAACTCTGCTTTTGTCATATGTCCTCTCACCCTCTCAAACACAAATGTATTATTGAATTAAGTCAAAATGTACTGTGAGTCTTAAAATCTTCATCAAAGCTTTTCGAAAATAGCTGCTACCCAAGGTGCTTCATGTCTTTCTCTGTTATTTCAAAAAAAAAAAAAAAAAAAAAAAAAAAAAGAAAAACACCCTGATGTTCTGCAGAGCTGACATCTTACGAGCAGGAGGATACAGTCTTCATTTTGCCAATTAAAAAAAGAACATGGCAAACCAAAGCTGCTAGACTGCAAGTGGAATACTCCTGGTATCCAGAAGGAGCCTTGGATTATGAAATAATTGCTACTTGTGTTGTTTCCATGGGAAAGTGCCTCACAGATCATACTGATAAATGTAGTGTTTGCAACATAGCAATAAGGTTGGATTTAGTTCAGTGTTCAGTTTCGCCATGGTTGAAGGATTGACAGCAAGGGTGCTCGTGTGCTATCTCAGCTTCTCCTCTCGTCTCCTCTGGCGTTCAGGGAGCTTGGACCCTTGTCACGCTACTTAATGCTCACCATAACCACAAAAGGTGTCTCTGCTTTTAGAAAATAAACAGAAATTTCGTGAAATTACTTCTCTGTGGTTGATGCCAATGCTTCTCTGCTTTCTCTGCTTCTCCATTAAGAATTATTGGTAAACATACTTGCTGTATTTGTCGCTGACAAGCAGGAGTTCTGGCTGCCCCCAGGAGCTGGGCAGGCGGCCACACAACATTGTCCTTCCCTGCTTGACTTCTCAGTCTTGCAGATTCATCTCCACTTCTGCCGTCATAGAAGCCAGTGGGTAGTACATATGTTTGGTAACTCTCAAAATGAGGCATTTCCTGAGCAAATTACCCAGCTTCTTTTTATAAGTTTGAGGGTTTTTTTAGTCTCTTTTTTTTATTATTACTTTTTTCAGGGAGGAAAACAACATATAAGCAAATGCAAACACTCCCTTAAAGGCTGTAAATATTTATGGATTTGCCTGACCTCTGTGTATACCCCACATTCTTACCCTTTTATTCACTCCTGTCTCAGTGACTGGTTTCTGTGCCTGTCAGGTTAATAAAATATTTTAATCACATGAAACTTTAGAAGAATGAGTAATTCTGTTAATATCAGTAGGACTCTGGTGAGTTCACCTATGCGTTTGTAAACCCTAGTGGATTACAAGTTAATTTATAAACTGGAGTCAGTGACTGTCTTCCCAGATATGTACCTCACTTAACACGTATGTCTTTTTCCTAACATACAAATAAATGAGTCACAAAACCCAAAGATATATGTTTTTATTGTTAATGAAACTAATTCTTTTTCTAACTAGCTTTATGAAGTACCTATTTAAAATGTTTTTATTATCCCCCAATTTACCCAAAAAGCCATTTGCTTATCAAATGTTGCCACAAGGAAACTACAGTTCAAAAGTCATAAAAAGAGACAATGATTAGATAACTCTAGAACTAACTCAAGGATGAAAATTACAATTTTTTGCTGAAATCTAAACAAATACTGCAGCTTTAATCAACTCTGTCTGCTCAGGAAGCCTTTGGCACAACATAGAATAATACTGTTTTCTCAGTGGATTAAAAACATGATCTTGATCCAGCTTAAGTCAGTTGATTTCATTAGGATCATAGATTTCATCCAGCATTTTAAGAATATTGTAGACTTAATTTGTCGTTTCCTCAAATATTTTATTATTCCCTCACAGTAACTCTAGTTGCATCCTTTTCTCTTATAATATATAATGTGTGACAAACTTGCAGAAAGCTCATTCAGATAGGGAATTGGTATTTTCTTTGAGGAGCCTGGTAATGACAATACTGAGTGGAATTTAAGGACCTTACTGTAAGCAAGACTGTCTTTTTGGCAACGTGCTAGCTAGAGGCAAGTAGAATCTGAACTTTGGAGGATAAAATAATATAAATTTGCGATGAAGTAATGCATCATGGCTTCCTAGATTTAAGTTGACAGTTTTTCACAGTAAATGGGTTGATTTGTGTGGTTTGACATAACTAGTAGAGTTCCAAACACATCTTCCCAATAACACGTTCTGCTTGCCTGTTCTTTCAGCATTTCCAAGTTTGAGGAGCGGTGCTGTTTCCTCTATGTGCTACACAACTCGGATGACTTTCAAATCTATTTCTGCACAGAGCTTCACTGCAGGAGGTGTGTGCCAGTTATGATTTCTTATAGATCGCCTGCGATGGGGTAGGTTGTGTCTGCATGCACAACAGGGACTGACTGTTTCCAAACCACGGGAAGAGGTGGTCTCAGCATTCTCAATTCTCATCTTCTACCTGATAGCCCAGTACTGACCTAGAGGTTAATGAAATCCAAAGGGTCAAAGCCCAGATACAGGCAAATATTAAAAACAAATATACCTACAAATTTAACTTTATTATTTTGGGTAACAATAAGCTGATGTTTTATCTCTGATTAGAGAGGAGTGTACTTAATTTCCTTACGTAACTGTGGTCATGTTTACATAGGTAAAATTGTACCAGGAAAAAAATAGCAAGGGTTGTAGCACAGTTAGGGCAGTATCTCAGTTGCTGTAAGCCACAGTTGTACTCCCTAGAATTGAGGGCTGTAGTCTTGAATTGATCCAGAAGGCATTCCCTGAGGACATTTCATGTGCTTTCCTGCTAAAAAGGCAGCAGCTTTACAAAAAAAAACTTCAGTACTCCATATCTCCATATTAATGTCTGTTGTACCTGCCCCACTCAATCCCTAGTTCTCTTATCTCTCCTGGTTCATATCAGTTCCTTCTGTAGTACCTTTCCACTCAAATAAAAACTGAAAGTAGTTTTCTTGCACCTCACAGTCTCCAAATACATCCAAGACTAGGAACTTTTCATGTTTCAGTCCTTCTATTGGTCATTGGTATGGGATGATAATTTCACATGGTATATAGCTTTTTGAAGTGTGAATTCCATTGTGAATTTCATTCATCATGGACATTTAACACCCACTTTTTATATGTTATAAAAATATATAAGAAAATGCAAATTTTGGCTGTTAAGACTCCATGTAAAAAGAAAGTATTATTATGTTGCCCACAAACAAGTTGCTGTTGCACTGAGTTCGTGCTTATTGCTTTGTTTTGCTTTTGTTTTGTAAGTAAAACACTTTTGTTCTTTTCATTTATTTAGAGAATTATTCTTGATGCCCTCATATTAAGACTCAAGTGCGTATTTGTTTGCTTGAACAGGTTTTTTGACATGGTGAACAGTATAACTGAAGAAATAGGGAAGAATACAGATGATGGGGAATGTGATGGAGACTCTCTAGAGGTATTGTTTATTTTTTTCACCATAATAAGAATTAGGGGCTCTTAATATAGATTTTAATATAGATTTTCACTTGGGGGATGAAATTACTGATCTCTTCACTGGAAGAAATTAGACTAAAGCTATTTTTTAAATTGTCTCCTGTTTATAAATTAATCATTTTTAGCAATTGTCCTCATATAGTATTTATAACCAGCATAGCTAAATGTCTCCTATTTCAGTTAGCATACCAAGTTAAGAAACTTTGGAATTCTGCACTGTCTTTCTTGCTACAGAATGGCACTTGTTACAGTCTCTTGACAGTCACTGGAGCCGGGTGGTGTTAGGGTCTGTTTGAATTTTAAAGACTGCTTGCTGCCCGTCCCGTGTATCGCTGGAATCCCGTACCCCTGCTCCACTGGCAGGTTGGCTGCACAGCACACGAGACTGTAACTGTGGTGTGGGCAGGCTTGTCTCTGCTAGTTCTGCTCTGTGGGCAAGCACAGCAATGTGCAGCTAGCACAAAGCGTACGAGGGGTGTTGGTGCTTCTGAGGTTTGTATTTTTAGCCCGTGAAGTCGCCCCGAAGCCCAGGCTGCCCTGCTTCTGCTGCTGTTTCCCACGTTAGCTGAGTGATAGTTTGCCTGGGCATGCTTGTACAGCTGGCTTCTCACCTTCGTTTGCCCGGCTGGACGTTCACGCGGTGAGCACAACGCCAGGGGCTGCAGTGCAGGACTCGATCTGTTTAGGCTTGCTTTCAGGTGGCAGGGAACGGGATAAAATACTAGAGCCCATGTCCCATCTCATGAAAATCTGGTGTCCTAAAGCTCTGGTGACTGCCAGAACTGATTGGCAGTGTCAGTATTAAATACTGAATCCAGTGCTGCATCTTACTTTGTTGCTGAAATCTTATAATATATCTAAGTTTGGAAATGGGGCAAACAGAAGCCACTAGTGTGACTCATGGAATAGGAAAAATGCTCTGTAATGAGAACTTGAGGGTGCCTAATTTGTGTATTTTAGGAAAAAAAAGAAAAGACAAGCAGTGGATGACTTGATTACAGCAGATAAGTATCTTTACAGGGAAAATTGCTAGGTGCTAATGGGCTTTTTAATCTAGTGAAGAAAAGCAATGATGTGAAAGTGAAGCCCAAGAAATTAGAATTAGAAATAATAGGCGTGATTTACCACGTGAGTAACTAACTATGGAAACACGCTAGTAAAGGAAGCAGTGGATTCTCTATATCTTGTATTAAAAAGATATCAGTCTTTATTTGGAGGAAAAGGGAGAGAAAAAAAAAAAAGCTTTATTCAAGCATGAGCTGCTGAGCTCAACAGTGGAGTGAGTGAAATCCGTTGTCTGTGTCAAATGGGAGAGCAGATGATATAACCCAGTGGCCGCATCGGGACGGGCCTTAAACTTTGATAATTTGAATTCAGCAGAAGATGCCCCTAGTACCTGCAGCTCTGCCTGACCTCTGCTGCCGCGCTCGGCTGGTCGGGCCCTGCCTCAAGTCTGGGAGGCTGTGCCGCGTTGGGAAGATGCGGTCGGGTCAGGCTGAGCGTCGTGCCTGGTCTGACATGGCAGCCACTCGGAAGCCACTGCTCCCTGCACAGTCAGTGCGGACACAGCCGTGTCTGTGCAGTATCTGACTGTCCTTTTGTAGAGCCTTTCTCTCCTGCTCCGTGGTCTGCAGAGAGCAGCTAGTCTCCTAGAAGTCTTACTTGTGTGCATACTGTCAGATGTAATAAATCCATTTCATTTCTCTCATTTTGTGGTTTATTTTGCAGTATGATTACGAATATGATGAAAATGGCGAGCGAGTCATTCTGGGCAAAGGAACTTACGGCATTGTATATGCGGGACGAGATTTGAGCAATCAAGTCAGAATTGCTATTAAAGAAATTCCAGAGAGAGATAGCAGGTAAAGTATGTGCAGCTGATTACAAATTCTGTGTGCTACATACTTAGATTGTTAAGTAACGTATAACAAGTTTGACGCTTAGGGAGTAACTGACCTGCAAAGCTGCCAATAAATTACCTGTCTTTGGTATTAAATGGTCTCCTCAGTTTTTAGTTCTAACTTTGTTTTGTTTCTAGACAGAAAAATACCAATCCAAATGGTCACCACTGAGCATTGAAACGTTTACAAGTTTTGGCATTTTGGTTTACAATTGATCTTCTTTCCAAAAACAGAATCTCATCTGAATACATTGTGATAAGCCTTGTATTCTTATACATGCATGTGCATGTTTTTATTATAGAACTATTCATATTCTTGGTCTATAGAACTATTTAAAACTCTGAGCCTGAATTGTTGATAGAGACATTTTCCTTTTCTGTTTATGCACAATTTGTTATGTAGTCTCTTAACAAGAGACTAAAACATGTGGAACTGTGGAATGGTCTTTTCTTCCACCATTTATAAGAGTCATTTTATGAGCTTATTGATCTACTCATTTATAAAGGTTACCATGTAAAGACCAAACAGTTAATGTCCTTAGTAACTGTAAATTTTGAGGATAGTAGTGAATTTTTCGTGAATAAAAATGTTTCAATACATGTTGTAGTAGAAGTGGCAGCAAATCTGAGCATCAAATTCAAGGTATTAGTTGTAAAGTTATTCTCACTCTTAAATTTTACAATAACCTTTTCTTTTTTGTAGTGAAGTGGTGTAAGAGTTGTTTCTTAGCAGCTAACTTGTGTGTCTCAATCTTTAAAGTGACTCTCTGGCACATTGTAAAATATTACGGAAGTCTCTAATTCAGGCGGATTTTTTCAGAAAACCAGCAAAGTAGTCACCTTTTGGCATGGCTGATAACAGAAAAATAAATTATTCTTTTTTAATGATTATATAAGTATTTTTATAAAGGAAACTCTTCTTATATAGGCAGAATTTCCCTTGGTAGCAGGAGGAATCAAATGCTAAGCGAATGTAGGCAGAATATCAGGCATGCCAAAAGGTGACTTTTTGCCAATTATTTAAGTCGGGAATGGAATCTATATTTCCAAGTGTCTTGTTTTCTTTTGCCTATTTTGGCTTTTTGGTTTAGTAATCTGATCTATTGGATAGCTTCTCCGCCAACAGGATGCCCCATATTTTAGCATGCTACACTTTCTCTGTAGGAAGAAGTAACTGGATCCTTGTTTCCACAGTGTTCAGTATACAGCTAATATCAGGAAGGAAACCGTTTTTAGCTATCTGTATATCCCAGTTGCCTTAAAGAAGGTGTTAGTGTTCAAACCAGCAGTTTCAAGAGGATATTCATGCCTGTCATGATGGCTGCTGTTCTCATTTTCATCCAGAATGTCTGACTGCGGGATAAACCCACCAACTGTGAAAAAAGAGCATTATTTTCCACAACCTATCCTATTGTTATTATAATTGTATAGGATCCTACATGTTGAGAGAAGACTGTGTAAAAACTTCTACAAAGTTTTGTGTGCTGTAAGGGCACACTATTTATGAAATAGAAACTTTCTTTTATTTGTCATATTCTGAAGAGATATTCGGATGCCCCTACTTTTTCTTTCGGACATGTTTTTAAAAGTTCAGGTGTCACTTGTTGCTGGAGGCTGTAGCTGAGGTGAACGATGACTACCTGGTCCAAAAGGAGGGGAGCTCACACACACTTCTCCCTGCTAGCTTCTGGCCAAGCACTTAGCTTGCACTCCTGGCACTAGCTGCTCTTCTGGCTCCAGGGAGAGCTGCTTCTTCGAGCTCAATCAGCAGAAAGCGCAGCTACGTCTGCCCTCTTTATACCCCCACCAAAACCAAACCAAACCAAAAATAATCTGCCAGTTCTTCACAAAACCAAAACATCATCAGTGTTGGTGCAAAGGCTGGGCAGAGATCAGCTTGATGAAGGTGAAGACCTCAATGAAACTATTTCTTTTGGTGTCGAGAGGCCGCAAGGTGAAGTTAGCTGTTCTAGTCAGCATTTCCTCAGTGTGTCCTTCTGGCACTCAGCACTCTACTCTGCTTCTTGCAGCTGGACTGACCGAAGAGGTCTGTGTCCAACATCTACTTCAGCAGCCTGGACGTCTAGCTGCACATTTTAGTGCTTTAGTGAAAATGGCCATTAGACTCAACATATTGTCTAAATTTTGCCAGATAAAATATTAAATCTGGCAACTGATGTGATGGGGTGTGTGTGACTCACTGCTGGTTGGAAGGGAGCACATCAGCTTCTAAGGTACAGAGTCCTGGTGTTGTTCCACTCTGGAAGGGTTTGGACTTTAGAAATCTGCCTGGCAAAAACACTGCTGAAACGTGTCACTGAAAAATATTTCACCTTTGGCCAAGTTGCGCCTGATGAAATCGTTGTCAGTTCTTTACAACACCTCCCCATGAGAGGATCTGATAGCTCTCCACTCTTGCTTTTGGATAAGCCCCCTATATAAACTAATTGAAACTTAGATAGTAATTTGTTTTAATTATTGAGCTGGTTATTATTCTGTGCTGACTTTCTCATTTACTTTGGCCTTAATGTAGATCCAACTATTTGCCCAAATGTTTATTCTCTTCGACTTGGGCTGGAGAGTTCTTTTTCCACAAGCTTTATTTTGCTACCTCTATTTGTTTATTTATATATATGCTTATATATATGTATTTTATATATATATATATATATAAAAATATATATATGAGAAGTATATGTGTATATATATGGTGTATGTGTATATAGAGAGTATTATATGTTTTGCTGGATATAGTTTTATTTCTAGGTAACTATGTTTATATAATTTTTAGTACATGGAGTTCATGACCGCTGTTGTTAAAAATATCTAATACATAAAAATATCTAATACATACAAGTATTATATTGCTGTACATAGTGCTCCAGTATTTGAGGTGCCATGTGTTTCCTAAGACCTCAAGTACTATGGCAGGCGCAAGACTTTGCTTTTTAAACTCAACATTGCATAAAATGTTTCCTTTATTTGCAGGTACTCCCAACCTCTACATGAAGAAATAGCTTTGCATAAGCATCTCAAACATAAGAATATTGTCCAGTATTTAGGGTCTCTTAGTGAGAATGGCTTTATTAAAATATTCATGGAACAGGTGCCAGGTGGTAAGTTGTGGTTTAATGGGTTTTGGTTTTCTTTTTATGTTTTAAAAATACAAAGCCTATAGCAATGTAAAGAAATATACGTTATGCAAATATATTTTTTGTTACCATCTCTTCTTTAAATTAATGGGAAAAACTGGAAAGGTCAAGTACTTGAGTTCTGCCGGTCATGGGGCAGATAAGATGGATACAGATATAGCTCTGATCACTGCTGTGTCAAGTAAGCTCCTTCTCCCTGCAGACCAGAGATGATCTGTGGTCATCCTGCAAAGCAGTCTCAAGAGGCCAAATCCTCCTAATGTACATAGCCATGGAGAGGGTGATTGGTGACTGTTCCTTCTGTTTCACAAAAGAACTTGTAGCAGCCAGGCATAATAAAAATTCCATTTCTAACTTCTCCAGACATTTGGTGTATGTACACAGGCTCTCATGTGCATGCTCATCCTTCGCCTTTCTCAGTGTTCCTCTTAGGCAGCTTATGTCCAGCCATCGGAGAGAGAGGGGCACATTCATTAGGTGCCTTCGGATCGTCCTGTTTGCACCAGCGTATGCTCCTCAGCTGCAGCCGAGGCCAGTGGAAATACTTAAACTCTCTTTTTTAATTACTTGGGCAGACGATGATGCAAATAAGCATTATCCATGAGAGGCCTTTGGCTGCAGAAGAAGAGTCTACCCTTGATTTGAGATTGCTGTTCATTTTTGTTGTTATCTTTTTTTTTTCTTTTTCTTTTTTTCCCTTTGGAAAAGAAAGCATAATGTAATTGGGCTTTGCTCTCACTTTTCTCCTTTCCAAAATTATAGGCAGCCTTTCTGCTCTTCTACGATCAAAATGGGGACCATTAAAAAATAATGAGCAGACAATTGGCTTTTACACCAAACAGATTCTTGAAGGATTAAAATACCTGCATGATAATCAGATAGTGCATCGAGACATAAAGGTGAGAAGCTGTCATGAAAATAATGAGTAAAAGCAGTAATATACTGATCTTATGCTTTGCTTGGGAAAGAAAGGAAGAATAGTTCTCTGTACTTTGATATGATTAATAGATCACATGACTACAGTTTTATTGTTGGAGTGACTTGCAAACATTTAGCACACAGTTATGTAACTATCTAAGCATTTGTTTTGTATTTAAAAAAATTTTATGAGTTATTGTCAGATACATTATCTGCTGTTCCGCAGTGTTAATTTTGGTCTGCATCAACAAAATATCTTTTATTAGAAGAAATAACTTATATTAGCACTACCATTTAAAATGTGCTAAAGGTGATATATTTTTTCTTTTGCTGTTTTCAATTACATGATCAAACTTTCTTAAAAGCTATCAGGAGACTGTGGAAGGGATATAGGCAGGTGCTTTTGCAGTGAGATTCCACTCCTTCAGACCCAAATTGTTTGCTTTTTTTTTCTTTTTCTTTTTTCTTTTTTTCATCATTTTGGTATTCTTTGAGAACTTCCTGTAGATGGGGAAATTCTCTTTGAAATGAAGTTTCTTATAATGGGATTACAGAAGGCAGGAACACTCTGGAGTCCTATTTCATCACCCTAGCAAGAGCCTTGGGGAGCAATTGCTACATATTAAAGAGTCTATTCTAGAACTATGTGTTGCAAGAAATCTTAAGTGAATAGTCAGCAGAGAAAAATAATCAGCCTGAATGTTCTGTTCTCCAGGGTGATAACGTGCTGATCAACACTTACAGTGGAGTGTTAAAGATATCAGACTTTGGAACTTCTAAGAGACTTGCAGGAATCAACCCATGTACTGAAACTTTCACGGGTACGTTCCCAGAGGAACCTCTTCCTCCCTCGAGCTGTGAGGGTGGGCTTGCGTGCCACCATTGCTCAGCTTTCCTTGACTTTGAGTCAATGTATTAGGGTGCAGCTGCAGCTGTAAGCTATTTCTGTGTACCTGATCCTCAACTACAGATTATCTATGTGCACTGTTCAAAGAGAATACTGTCTGGGGAGCTTCATTTGAGAAAGGAAGATCCTCCACAGCAGAAGAGTGCTGTCTGTCTTCTGTCATATTTGAGTTTGTCTCTTGCTTCAACTCCAGAATTGCCACCTGCAGAGTCTGTTCTTAACTTGATCCTCACTCCTCTTAGTAATTTGGTTTGGACTGGAAATCACTCAGAGGTACCATATTAACTAATAATGCAAGATGAGAAGTGACTTATTTTAGTTCCATCCTATTTTAAATTCCTGTGCTCCAAATTCAACAAAATGTAGAGTGCTATATCAGGATGATTCCCATATATCAGAGGAAATGTTCAGATCACCTGGTCATCCAGACTTCATTCATTTACTTCCTTTTCCTCTTTGGATGCAGTTCAGGATATTTTTCCTTATTTTAATCTTGATCTTGGAATACAATAAGTGAAAGTTAAAATTGATCTAAAGCTTATTGAAACCTCTAATAGTTGTTATTGACTTTGTAAGGGACAGGACCAGATGAGTAGATGATACCAGATGCTTTTAGCATCAACCAAATTTAGCACCAATATTATGATTTATAATTTTGAATAGTATTTTGAGTTTTATGTCAACTATTTATGAATATTTTTAAATTGTGAATAAGAGCTTTTTTTTAATCTCTTGATATTACTCATTTCCCACTGATTTCATTCTTGTCTCTTTTGTATTATTCATGTGTCAAAGTAAAAAATGAGTATTTTTTAAACAGGTACCCTTCAGTATATGGCACCAGAAATCATAGACAAAGGCCCCCGTGGCTATGGGAAGGCTGCAGACATCTGGTCTTTGGGATGCACAATTATTGAAATGGCTACAGGGAAACCCCCATTTTACGAACTAGGAGAACCGCAGGCAGCGATGTTCAAGGTCAGACGCCTTCCTTGTGCTGCTCAAACCAGTATTTGTAAACACAGGAAATCTTATGACTGTTTTGGAAAAGCTGGAAATAGAGATTGCAGGAAAATAAGATAAAGGAAATGCCTGGTTAATGAGGATATTAAGAAGAATGAGCTGATTCAACTGAGTGGGAGTATTGTATAGTTTTGAAGAGAGTAATTGAGCAATGAAGCAGCTATTCACCAGCCTGGGTATTTAAAAAAACCATAAAATAATAGCTGAGCAAAGTAGTTTTACATTTTGTGAGAGCTCCTCTTGGAACTGGGCTTTTATGTAGTTGAATAATTATGCATTTTGGAATAATTTTGTTCTTTGGATTAATTAATTTTTAATAAAGTAGTTACTGTAAGGTAATGTCCAAATATGGTAAAGCTTTTTTTGATACTGTTTGATAATTGAGAAGAGAACCATGCAGGCCATTGTGTTTTCCTTTGTTTGTCTCAGGTGGGAATGTTTAAAATACACCCAGAGATTCCCGAATCCATGTCTGCAGAAGCCAAGGCCTTCATTCTGCGCTGCTTCGAACCGGATCCTGATAAACGAGCTTTTGCTCATGAGCTACTTATAGATGAGTTCTTGAAGGTTTCAAGTAGAAAAAGAAAGTCTCCATCAAAACTCTCAGGTATAGCATTGCTGAGTGCACTTTGGAATTTTTCTCTGGATAATGATACTGTTTCCTAACACTGCTGGTTTAGTCTTTAGGATGGAAATGGTAGATCCCCATTTCAGCTGAATTTTAATCATAATCTTTTCCAGCACCTTGCTGCGGAATGGCTGTAGTATTTGAATGTCACCATGGCACAAAGTGATTCAAATAAATACAGTTTCTAAGTCTTTCTCTGGTTTTGTGCAATCTATTTTTAATGTGCCTATTTTTTCCTTGAAAGAGTGCACAGTGTGCATTTTGTATAAAGCCATAATATGATGTTAAGCCTCAGCTGAGTTTTCTATATGAGCAGAAAAATCTTTATTCCATGGCAAATGTACACATATCCTGCATTGTTTTTCTTTTATGTGCTAATCCCCTGCAGCATTCTGAATTATAGGACATAACCATTGAGTTTTGAGAGTAGAAGTGGAATACTTTTATGTACATCTATATATGCATATGAAAAAATGCCTTCAGCAAGTTTTTTATTACCTAAAAGAAGAAAAAAACAGATAAAGGATAAAATTAGATGAGAATTTTGACTTATTTTTCTAAATTCATTTTACATTTCATGAAATTGTATTTATTTAAAATGAGATTGCAGACAGGAGAGTGCAGGTAGTTAGTACATAAAAGTGGGAATAGAGTTATCCTTTAGAATATACTTGTATCTTCTCAGTTGATTTTAGAATGCTTAACCTCTTTTTGCTTTTCTCTCACAGCTCTTTCTGCTAGCTCAAATGGTAAGTTTTAACATATTTTTCTATCAAGCCTGAATGTGTAGACACTGTTGTTGCCAGTTATTCTGTAACACGCTACACCAAAACATAGCACAGAGAAGTGGGTATTATTATGTAAAGTGATCTTTCTCTGTTGGGAAGCTTTAATTCTTTGTGTGGATTTAAAATAACTATTTATAATCAAACCAGACTATGGCTTGGTTGTCTAGGCAGGTGGCAAATAGAGGTTTGAATAGCTACATTGCTGTTGTAGGGCCATTCAGGGGAAATTTGAAGAAGGTACCAAAGGGCTGTTGTTTGTTATAGCAATAGAGCCAAGGTTTGTAGAAAATGATAACATAAATATTTTTATTGGACTAAATTTTATATTTGAAAAATCAGAATGCATTTGGGATATTTTGTCTGGCCTGGGTACATAATAGTCATCTGTTTATGAAAATGAACGGAGGAGGGTATAAATGAAAAAAGAACAGTTCTCTTCATGGTGGGTTTTAAAACATCAAAGCATGTTTTAAAAAATGTGTGTGTGTGTGGAATGTGTACCAATTGTTTCTTGCAGCACTTGGATGTGTGCTCTTGATTCAAAAAAATCTGACTTAAGTGTTTATTATTCAAGATGATGAACTATTTGAACTTGGACAAAGTACTCTCTGATTAAAAAAATCAGAAAATATATTTTCTTTTTTTTTTTTACACCTCAGGAAATGGGGTTTAGTGGAGTCAATCTCTTCTCTATTAAGTTAAAGTTTAAATTCTTGCAAGGGATTTGGGTAGCTTACCTGTGTATAGAGATACCTCATTATTTCTGAGAGTGTATATTGATGATATGGAATGCATGTTCACTCCACTGGTGAAATTTGCCAAGTAAGCTTGCAAAGAGCCCAGTATTTCCATATCTGATGAAGCTTTTCAATAAAATTGTGACTATTCTATTCCAGAAGAATGAGTTCTGGGGATTTTTTTTTGATATTATTGTGTGTGTGTGTGTATGTGTAATGACAATTAAAAAAGACTAGAGTCTTTTTTTCCTCTGAAAGAGTAGCCTTTTCACTTCAAGACAGTGATAATGCTATTTATCTGTAATTTTCTGAATGTTCCTGTATGACTAGAGTATCTTCGGAGTATATCCTTACCTGTTCCTGTTCTGGTTGAAGATACAAGCAGCAGCAGTGAATATGGCTCCGTCTCACCTGACACAGAGTTAAAAATCGATCCATTCTCTTTCAAAACACGAGCTAAATCCTGTGGAGAAAAAGATGGAAAGGGAATCAGGTCCCTTTTTCTGAGGTGAAGAGCTACCTGGCATTTATGTTACACACTAGATTAGGAACGTTGCATTGGGATTTTTTTGTTAATGTTTCTTTTCATTGTCTTTCTTTAAGCATCCCAGATGAGAATTTTGAAGATCACAGTGCACCTCCTTCACCTGAAGAGAAAGATTCTGGGTTTTTTTTGCTGAAGAAAGACAGTGAAAGGAGGGCCACTCTTCACAGGATATTAACTGAGGACCAAGAAAAGGTGGTGAGGAACTTAATGGAAGCTTTGGCTCAGGTAAAGCAATTTCAGAGGGCAACAAAATTCTATATATTTTGAAGACTTGTCTACAATAACTTTAAACATTTAAATACTAAAGCAATTTTTTAAAAAAATCTTTGACCCTGAAGGCACATACAATGTAAGTTGTAGTGATTTATTGTTTTACTGAGGCTCTTAAAAATAGGCACTAAATTATATTTATACTGTCTGTAGTACTAATACTTCATGTTATTTGTAAATAGTATAGCTGTGTCTGGATTTTAGTGATGGTTGAACAATGGAAAAACATGTCTTCATGTTACTCTATTTTTACCTGTGATTTTCAAACAGATCAAACTGGGGGTGTGAGATTGACTAAGGTAGAAGAGATCAGCTCCAGAGAGGATTACCTGCCTTTCGTGCAGCATTCTGTGTTCTAGCTGGGTGCCTTCATGGAGAGAAGGTTCGGGTTTGTGGTGCCCTCCGACCTTGTGTTAGGTTATTGCATATAAAATATGGGGCTGACTGGTACCTCAGTGTATTCCAGCCAACAACCACAGAAGTGGAAGGAAAGAATCAAGGAGCAGACTTTTCACACAGCAGTTGGAGATTATATATAGAGGAGAGGGAAAATAGAGTAGAATAGAGTAGGGGGTGCTGAGTTTGTTGCAGCAAACAAAAAAATGGCACTTCTTTGTGGGGATGGTCGTGATGTAGCAGTTCAGGATGACTCTGAATAAATTAGGTCACCACTATCCTGCTAGATGTTGCAACACAGAGTTTGGACATGTTGTGTTTGTAATTTCTTAGCAGTTATTTGACTCACTTCATTCTCAAGGCTGGGTATCACAGGGTGTTTGTATAAAATGTGGTAAATCGGTTTCTAAAGGTAGCAGTGGTTTGACAAACTGATGCAAACCAGTATGATTCTCATGCATATACCACAGCTTACGTAGCTGGGTTTGTTTCCATGCTAATATGAAAAGCTTCTAACTCTTGGAGGGAGCAAAACAAAATAAACAAAATCGGTAATTGTAGAAAGTTTTAAAATAGAAGATGGCAGTAGAGATGCCCATGATCCTTGCTCTGCTGCTATAACATATACATCTGTTAGCATGTGTATGAAAGGAATAACCAAAGTGAGTGTGAGAGGCTGAAAACCTCAAGGTGTAGAGAGATCTCTTCATAGTGCATGTAACATGAGTATGGAATGCCCTTCAGCCACCGGGATCTGCTCCGGACTGGCCACCAAAGGCCGGCAGACAGACTAACTGCCGATCCTTGGCTGGGCTTGCACCATCCAAAACAGGAGCAGAGGGATAGGGCTGTAGAGGCAGAGTTCAAAGCACACAACCATGGGGCTATTACCCCTTCAGTAGGATGCGGTTTACTGCCTCAAAGAGAGGGGCTGTCTTCTGTTGTGGAAATCAGTGTTACTTGTCTTTAGTCTCCATAAATACTTAATAAATACTTTCCTTCAGAATAAGAATTTGTATGTTGAACAGTCAGAATGGTTTTATCTTTCTGATTTCATTTGTAGATTTGGAAATGAATTTTTATTCAGTTGGCATAACTTTAGAAAGCAAATACAGTCCTCTGGCTGTTACCTAGATACTTACTCTGATGAATGCTTTTGAACTTTTGGCTGTCTTTGTAGCTGACACAAAACCATAAAAGCTTCTAAAAAGAGGTAGATGAGTGGTGGGTTATAGAGTATTCATTACACTTAGTGAGAGATTGCAGACATACTCTAAGAACAGGTAAGTGTAAAAGTCCCGTTTCAAGAGAAATTAAGCATGCTTGGAAGAAATAGTCTCTGAGTGTTTTGCTTGACCTTCTTATCTCCTCTTTTAAAAGCCACTGTGGAGCTTCACATGTTGTTGTCTCTCTGCACACGTTGAATTTATGCTTGGAACAGAGAAACGATGTAGCTGTAACTACTGTTGCATGCTTTATGCTCACATCGAAGAAACAGAGGCACTGCAAAGTACCTATTTTGGCAAGTAAAGGAGTAGCTTGTAGTGGGCAGTGCATTAGGTCACATCCTTTTGCTTCTGTTTGGTCACGCATGCAGACTATAATCTGTATGTATGCTTCAGCAACTACCATAACACCAAGTCAGCTACTCATAAGTCACACCGCAGGAGCAGGGAGCTCAGTGGTAGAGCTCTTGGCTACTGCACTGTAGCCTGACCTCAGCTGCACCATTGCGTTCGCTGTAGCAGCAGACTTTCTGGAAATCGCTATAGCCAGGTGACATTTTTGGCTTAAGTCCCTGGGTACCTTTCAAAAGGTAACGCTCAATACTATTTCCTTTCCTCCCTCTCCTTCTGACAGGGAGCTGAAGAGCCCAAGCTAAAATGGGAACACATCACGACGCTTGTTTCCAGCCTCAGAGAATTTGTGCGGTCTACGGATCGCAAAATCATCGCGACCACTCTTTCGAAGCTGAAACTGGAGCTGGACTTCGACAGCCATGGAATCAGTCAGGTGCAGCTGGTGCTGTTTGGATTCCAAGATGCTGTAAGTTGTCATTCGCAAAACTTTTTGTGTGATGAAACCTCAGAAAGCATCCAAACTAGAAGTCAGAACAAATGAACTTCAGTAACTTCTTTTCAGAGTTATCAGAAAATGAATATTTGAAGGCTCTGAGTTTCTAGTAAGAAAAAGAAAGAGAGAGAAAAAAAAAGACCACAATCACAATTTGGTTGTCTGTCCTTGGTTGTTTGTCTTTTTGTTGACTGCCCAGTTTTCTCTGAATAAAGATATAGAAGGTTCACCAAAGTTGTGCAAAGGTTATACCATAATACTACAGTAGAAGAGCCTTGAAAAAAATCTCATTTTGAAGTGCTTTCTGCTAAATAAGACCAGCATTGAGCTTAAGGCTTATTCTACATAAAAGCAAAACTCTCAAACTCAATTTCCCTTATAAACAAGTTTGTTAAGCCACTTTGTGCCCCAAATTATAGTTTGTCTGCCTTATGATACTGCATTGAACTCCTCTTTTGGTGTTTTTGTCTAGTAATTCTGCCAAATTAGGCATTTTCATTTCAATTTACAATAATCAAGACAAATAGGAATAAAAATAGCTTATATTCTTTTTACATGAGGTGGAAACTCGAAAGATTTATTTTGGTCAGTAATTAATGCAAAAATTATGTTTTCTAAAGTGAGCGACCAAGCACACACATGAATAACCTTTAAATAGCTAGTTTACCAAAACCGAATGTTTTTTCTCCTTAAGGTTTGTATTTAAATGTTAGTCACAAACAATCAGACTTGATGCTTAGAGTGAATAATTGATGTGGGAAAGTGCAACTGTGCTGAGCATCACTGTGTTTGGATTGGCATCATATAGTAAAACCAGAAAGACAATCCAAGTAGACTTTCAAGGTGGATGATTTGTGAGCACTTAAGTCTTGGGCACTCTGAGAGGTAATAAAGAGCTTTCGGGAAGGACTGCACAGCATTTATACTGTTGCACAGACTGCACTGGCAGAGAATTAGATGCTGTTTACCAAAAAAAAAAAAAAAACTCGTGTGTAAGATGAATCTGTAAAGAAGAAGTTCCCCCAAATGAGAGGCTTTTCTTTGAGTCTTCACTTTGAGTATACTTCCTTTTAACTGCTCTCCATTTAGCTTGATACTACTCCTGTTTTGACCTATGAAATAAAAATATACTAGATTGAGAAAAAAAGAAATGATTTTTCTAGTAGGTGGAACACTATGTCTGTGCCAATCCCTTGGGCACCATAGAGACTGGGATATTGCTCACAGCGAGGCAAAACGGTTCCTTGTTCTCAGGGCTTAATAATGTAATCTGAGGTAATGAGGCTTAATATGCAGGATATCCTCATCAGAGCAACCAAAGCAGGACTTTTGTGTTGTGTTATAAAAATGGAAATCCCTTTGCTGTGGATGTGTGTGTTTTTGACGGAGCTGCGTCGTGCAGCCTCCGTGCAGCCGCGTGTTGGCCAGAGAGCGGCAGAGGAGCGGAGCTGCCTCCCGGGGCCTGGGGGCTGCATCCCGGGAATGCCGCCGCCTCCGGCCCGGTGTCCAGGTGCCATCTCGCGGCTGCCGGCAACACCCGCGCGGAGATTGAGCTCCCTGCGGGAATGCTGGGGCACGGACGAGGGGGTTTGTGATTAATAACACTTACTAATCTTGAACACGTCTTCTGAACGCATCGACTGTGTGACTGCGATTACTTCTTACAGAGAGGCTGTGCAGTTTGAGAGAATTAAATCAAACTCTCTTTTTTTCAGAAGATATAAGAGTATCCTCAGTAAGCCATAGTTGCTGCTGATGTTTTTTTTTTCCCCCATAAGGTTTGGAGTAGTTTTTATAACTTTCTAAATGTATGTGTTCCTGCAACTTTTGGAGTTTTACAGATTCTGCTGATTTTGACTGTTTCCATGCCTGAAAAATAGCATTAAGACTGTTCTCTGCTATGTCGTTTACTGTGGCTAGCCATTTTGTTTCAGCACCATCACCTCACCTGCTTCTTCCCTGTCATTTGGATGTTGGAAAACACTTTACCTGAGATGGAGACATTCCTGCAAGTTGCACAGAACATCCATACGATCTGAAAACAAAGTTCGCAATTGGCATGTAGGGAATTAGGAATAATCCAGTGTAGGCAATAAACAAAAAAGAGAAGGAAAGAAAATGGTACAGAATACAAATACAAGGGCCCAAGCCATTTAAACCAGTATTAACTATTTTCTGAATCAAAAGGAAGTAGCATTACATTAGTTCTTTGATATTTCCTACAATTGTACCTTAAAATGGATAACTGTGTTACCCAGACAAAGCAGTCAAAAAACATGCCAAAAAATAAGGAGATTAATTAGCTTAAGTTATGAGACTTTCATAACATAGTCCTTGCTTTTTGTCTTGGGGCACGCATTTTTCAGTTTCTGCCCATGAACATGAAGGTTAAATAAACTTCAGTGTCACATTTGTCAAAATCTACCCATCACAGGAATTGGTACTTCATGAAAATACAAAATATTTTAAGACTTGCCAACTTCAACCATTTTATGGCTATGTGATTATTTTCTTAATTTAATGACAACATGAAATAGTTTGAGTTACCTGCTTTGATACAGTACCTGTAAGTTTAAACTTTTTATGTAATGCTGATGATATATCACAATTTAAAGTTCTGGGGATGTAATACCTGACCTGACCTCTCTGTTACCAGGTCAACAAAGTTCTCCGAAATCACAACATCAAACCACATTGGATGTTTGCATTGGACAGCATAATTAGAAAAGCTGTGCAGACTGCTATTACTATTCTGGTCCCAGGTGAGTCATTTCTCAATATTCAGCAAGTATTCATTACCTGATCCCTTTAGATGTGCCTGAGAGCAGCAGTTAGGGTGTTTCACTTACTTAGTATTCTGAAACTAGCAATGAGCTTTATCCTGTTTGCTGGCTGTTTCACAGCTCAAACATTTCCGAGTGAGTTGTCCAAATTATTTTGGACAACACCTTTCTAAGATGTGTAATTAAAGCCATTTTGCAAGGTAGTAGCCAGCTACTGCTCACCAAGGCAGTCTGAGGTCTCATTTTTCAGGGCCCAATAGTGTCCCTTGAAATCCAAAGGAGAGCTGACCTACCCAGCACACGTGGATTTTTGAGCCTGTTTTGCAAACACAGATTAATGGTTTGCTTTTCTGAGCACTCAGAAGTCTCCTGGTAAGAAGCTGTCCAAAGCAGATAATCAGCACTGTGCTGCTTGAATACTCCATTTTATGGCAGTGGAATACGTGGCTTGGCTGAGGGAAGGCTTCCATATAAACGAAGCAGTAACCCACGCTGTTTGCCTGGTTTACCTATTTCAAGAGTTCTCTCTGCTGCTTCATAGTGTCTAATCCCCTCTCCCCAGCCCTCTGCTGGGACTAATGGTGAAATACACTTTATTGCTCCAACTCTAAAGTAAAAATGATTAAGTTCCTGTTTTCTGCAATGGGTAAAGACTTAAATTATCAACACGGGATCTGAAAATTCCAGTAAAAGGTATGGCACTTCCTGCTGTCCATGGTATTTTCCACATCCCCAGCCTAGCCAGCAAGGCATAAATAGACTTTCTGTGAAGCTTGCAAGTCACAAGGAAAATCTAAATTTTGACTGGAATGCTGAGTATTTTTAATAGCCATGTATGTCATGCCTGTATATTGCCATACTGTAGAATTCCTCCTTAATAAACTCTTATTTTGTTGATTACACATGGTCAAAGTTAAACTAAAGTTGCTGCCTCAGTAGCTTTCAGACCCTGATCTTCTGCCTTTTCCCTAAGTGCTTTCCCCAATTTTTGATTACTTCTGTCACTTCTGTCACATCCTTCTGATGGATAACATTTAATTATCAAGGGTCTAATATTTCTAAAACAATAGTGTTTAAGGAATGGTAAGAAGTAGATACTGTATTGTTATGCTTATTGGTGGATGCCTTACATGGCCAAAAAAAAAAATCATTTTTGTTCCTATTAGTTCCAGACATTTAAAGAAAGCCCCGACATATTTGCCCAGTGTAATAGCACTATTTGAGTAACTGCCATACAATAAATCTGTTTTCCTTAATTTAGACTATAAGCACAGACTTGATGCATTCAGCCTTGAAACAGGTGTAACATTGAAATGAAGAAATGGATCAAGGAATAAATGTCAGTTTTGGAAAGAAGAGCTTGAAGGGGCTTGTCAGTTTTTTTAAAAAAGGAAAAACTTCCAGCAAATGAGTTTTACATAGAAAAGTGTATGTTTTGGTGAGGAGACTAAAGGGAGTGCTCAGCAGTGAGCAGTTACAATTGAAGGAAGGAAGGAAGGAAGATTTATTATTAAATGGTTAGGATTAAACAGTTGTTGTTACAGTAATGGATTTTGTAGGAGCACGACAGCCCTTGCATACATATTTTGCATACGTGGTAAATTCTGGTAGGTAGCTTAAGCAGGGTAAACTCAGGTTTACTCAGATTTGTATCACCACACAAACGCACGTGGTGGACGTACGTTGTTACAGAACAGGCAGAGTTATACCCGCTAGGTCAAAGGGAAGTTTGCCACTTTAATTCTTGGGAAGAGGGTCTGTTAGTTATTTCCTCTCTGTATGTTTGGATGGAATTTTTTCGTAAATACGGTGTTCTTATAGTGAGACTGCTAAGTACGACAGAATATGAGCATAAGGAATATTTGGATGAAAGAAAAATAATGGTTATTTATTTAATAAAATGATTCAGGTCAGATGCATGGAAAAATCACGAAGTGCTGAGAACAGAATAAAGGAAAACAAAGTGCTTTTGCTACATGGAGTACTTCAGCTTAGAGCCAGAAAAGAGATTTGGGGATTATTTTGAAAAATCTCTAAAGCTTCCAATCCCCTGCACAGCTGTGAGGCATTCACAAGACACACAGCTGTTTTGCTTCATAGCCGAGATATAAATCCAAGGCGGTAGGAGTGGTATTAATTAATAGCTAGCCGTGTCCTCAAATGCTGTGCATAGCAGCAGTCATTCATGACCAACAAGAGAAGAGC
The DNA here is from genome assembly GCF_059628265.1 of Tinamus guttatus. NCBI lineage: Eukaryota > Metazoa > Chordata > Aves > Tinamiformes > Tinamidae > Tinamus > Tinamus guttatus. Next base: position 1,096,352 of record NW_028288885.1, on the reverse strand, counting down.
AGCACATTCCCCACGGCGCTTGGCGAGGCCGAGGCAGTCACTGCACGGGGCAGCAGAGAGCACTCGTGCCCCGGTCTGGTCGCGCTGCGCTGGGCCTGGCGAGGCGGCGCGCGGGGAGAGCTCTGCACAGTCTGACCTCCAGTGCTGGCCTGCAGGGAGTCCCATTCATCCAGGTTTTCACTTCCAATGGTCACTAGGCTGCAACGTGTATGTTGCAGTTGTCCGAGTGGTCAACTCCTGGAAAGCATCTTCTGTTCTCATCTGTAATTACTCACTTAAGGCTAGTTTTGTTTTAACTTTGTTTGATATTTTCTTTTGCTTATGCTTTAATGTTTCTAATAGAATTGAGGCCCCATTTTAGTCTTGCGTCTGAAAGTGATACGGCAGATCAGGATGAGGTAGAAATTGAAGAAGACCAAGATGACCGGCCTCAGAACCAAGCTGTCCAGCAGCCCTGCATTGTCATGGAAGATGCAGTAGCTACCTCAGGCGTGAGCACACTCAGCTCCACGGTGTCCCATGACTCCCAGGCTGTTCACAGGTCACTGAGTGTCCAGCTGGGGAGACTAAAGTTAGAGACAAACAGGTAAGTCCAAGCAGGTGTCAAGATCCCCTGGCCTATTTGTGACAATATGTATTGTTTTGCTCCTAAAATGTATATGTTACAATACAAATGACAGCATCAAAAATCCATAGTACGGCAAGTATTTAGTTTAACTGAGGGTCAGCATTCAGTGGTGCTTGGTATCTTGTATTAGTTTTGCTGTTCATTTCAGAACAATAGTGCTACAAGTTAAGGTCTGACTTGATTTTGGGTTCCCTTTCAAGGAAAGTCTGGAAAAGTTGAGCTTGCTGCCAAACTTCTGCTCTTTCTCTCCTTCATATACTGTGTATGGCTGATGAATGGTGTTGTGTTTTGTTTCCATACAGGCAGAACTTGCTGTTCCTTTCTGTAGTTATTCTTAGGGAACAAACACAAGCTATTTGACAGCCACACATAAACCGCTCAAGTAAACTGCATCAGACCTGTTTTGTGCACAGAATTCAGTGCAGGAGGATCAGTGTTTACAAGCCCTACATTTTTATAAAAGACATTCTGTTCATCAGAGAAAGATGGAGAAATAAATTGTTTAAAAGAAGCAACAATGCCTAAATCTGTGTTTTGGATTTTTCATCAATATACATATGTCATTCTGAAGCTAAAAAGTGTTCCTTTTCTTTCTTTAAAAAGATATTTTGTTGTTTTATCAAAAAATTGTTTTCCAGATAATTGTGTTTTCTTTGCATTTAAAGTATATTAGCTAGTCTGCTCAGAGCAAATGTTTTAGCTTTTGCAGGATTTGATTTATGGCAGTGGGTTTCCCAGTAGTCTGCCCTTGTCTCTGTTGGGAAGGTCTCCAGTTTGAGTGACTCCCAGATGACAGTATTAATAAGATCTTCACTTTCGTGAAAGCTCTAAGCTATTTAAAAAAATGCATGCTTCCTTTCCATAACTTTACAGGCTATTGGAGGAGCTGGTTCAAAAGGAGAGAGAATTTCAAGTCCTCTTACATCAAGCTATAGAAGAAAAAGATCAAGAGATCAAAAATCTGCGTCTTAGATCACAGCCAATACGTAAGTGAGGAGAGATTTCAAAGACATTTTTCACACGCACAAAAAAAAGACAGCAGCAGCTAAACTTTTGTTTCTCTTGTTGACCCAGACTCAACACAAGTGTTTTACTGTGCTGCTTCTGGTAGGATCTGCTCTGAAGTAAGAATTCATACTATGGGAATAAGTTAACTAACTTGTTTCAGTAATCACAGTACATAGAAAGGGATGATTCAAATATTTTTTGTCTGTGATCATATTGAAGAGGACGAGAATCTTTCCTACAAAATAAATATTATTCCTAAAAGGGATGATCTAGTAGTATTAAGTATGTGTCCTTTGAATTGCAGACTACCCTATTAGTTGCTTTGGAAGTTCAAGAGGATCTATTTCAGGCGATGTAAAGGCAGCTCTACTGGGGGAAGCAGTTTGGTGCGGCAAGGGCGGTGGAAGGGCTAATGCTGTTTGGTGTTTCAGTGCAACGTGTTTCTGAGAAGTGTTACTTTCCAAAAGCTGATCCTCAGTCTAAGGCATTGCCTACACAGTTTTATCACTTACAGTGAACAATTTAGTTAAATCAACGGAAGAACCTTCTTATAGACACAGTTACAGTGATACTGATGTGCCTTTTACTAGTAAAGTTGTTCTTAAGAGAGGAGAGAAATTGCATCTGTATCATGTATTCATGTTGAAGACTTTACTTCTGAGTAAAATAGCTTTATCCCTAACTAAGCAGAACAATTTGTGTATAGCTGCTTATAGACTGTCATTCAGCATGTGAGCTCTGGGAAATGACATATATCTTTATTTATGAGGACACCAGTGTTCTAAGCTCGAGGGAAAGCTCAGTGCTTCACAGGTCAGAAATGACAGGAGAATTCTTCGGCAAGACATAACCTTGTCTCAAAAATACCTGTTCTAGATATTCCTGGACTGTCTGTCTGTCATCGTCATTCCACTGGTACAGGGACTGAAGACCCTGATCTCATAAACTGGCTGAGTGTTCAAGGAGCAGATGAGGATACCATAAACAGGGTAGGAATGATATTTTCTGCTCACCTTGTGACACGGTTGCAGTATTATTTTGAGACACAAGAAGATCCCCAGGTTTTTAATTTGCTTTTTATCACATTTTGAGATCAACTTGTGGTTGATGTTACAAGAAAAGCATGAATATGGAGGGCCTTCATAAAAATGTAGCATCGTTAGTAGTCTGATTAGGCATAAGAGGATAAATTGCTGTGTTTAATGAAGACTGTTGCTTTAGTTCATAATTCCTCATTATCTTCACAGACTTTGCAGCAGTTCCTGTTGATTACACTTGGATACAGAGTAGTTGTTCATGCTTAGCTAACTGTGTTAAGTGAAGGTTCCTGAAGTAGATGTCTAGTCTTCAGGAAGGACATCATTTTAGAGGTGTTGGACTTTTCAGAATTCCAGCTGACTTGGTAAAACCTGGGGGTACTTGTCACTCCTACAGATCAGATGAAAACTTCCTAGAAATTCAAGCAAGGTTAGATGCCACTTTTGAAAAGATCGATCTTAACTGTTTTTATTTCTTCATCTGTGTAACCCAGGGTATTAATTTTGCCCTGATTTATGTTAAGTACCACATTTCAGCTCAATTCTAGGTTTACTCTAAACTTAAACCTCTATATAAAACATAGAAAAATGGGTTATATTTCTAGCAAAATTGTTCACTTAACCTTTTTTTTTTTTCCTTCAGTTCTTAGCTGAAGACTATACATTAATGGATGTTCTCTGCTATGTTACACGAGATGATCTGAAATGTTTGAGACTGAGGTAATGCTTCAGACTTAAATGAACTGTGCGGAACTGGAGTGTGCTCTGTTACAACAGAAAGTAACTGATACTGAGCAGTTACTTACTGGATTGTGCGGTATTAATTTTAAACAAGTAACAATTTTAAATATTTCTTTTTGTATTGACGCATTCCTGGTAATACGCTGATAATGTTTAAGTTAAATAAAATCCTTTCACCTCCCTTTAGAAGAAAAGCTTATTTTTCAAAGTAAAGCTTTTACCTTATGTTTGGAGGCACTGGATGTCCCACTAGATTTGCTGTTATGTAAGAAGGAAGATAACATGACCTTATGTAGTTTGTTATCACCAGAAAGCTGCAGAAATACTTATGGACTGCAACTGATATTAGGCTGTATCAGCCTAGCATCAGGACACATCAAGTGTGTCCGCCAACGCGGGATCCATTTTAAACAGAAATGCTAGAAATTGCCATTTGCCAAAACTGTGTGTGCACATAAGTTTTTTGTAAAACATACATATATATATGTACACATATATGTGTGAATATATATATACACACAAAATTAAACAGGTGGTAAGATTTTTCATAACAGACATTATCATAATGATGGTGGTCTGTTGTTGGTTATGCATGTCACTGGAAGCAGAAGTTTGAGTTCTGAAAGAGGCACCTGAAGAGTGGAAGCACTGCCCTGTACCACAAGCCGAGAAGGTTTCTGTCCCCCATTGGAGTGTCCTGTGTTGTACTGCACCTTTGACTGGCCTCCCCCCGAGTTTTAGTAACAGAATTGCATTGATCAAAACTAGAGCAAAAAATGAGTGTGCACCTGAAGGGGAGTGTTTGCAGGCTGTGGAGCAGCTTTGCACCTGAGCATCTCTGTGATTTCTCTTTCAGGGGAGGGATGCTCTGCACGCTCTGGAAGGCCATCACGGACTTTCGAGAGAAACACGCCTGACTGAAATCTGCCTTGGCTCCTCTGCAGAGGGAGAACCTCTCCTCTCAGCACAGAGCAGGTGTGCTGTCAGAAGGACTGTTGCACTTTAATCCAGTATTTGTTTACCAATGTTAAAAACACTGCAGCTTCCTGACTGCTTTCACTCCCACAATCCCTAAGAAATATGTAAACAGCCTGCATTGTTATTTTACTTTATATGTTTTACATGCAAGTTTTTCAAAAATTAAGACAAAAAAACTCCACAAAGCTTTATTAATTCATGACCTGTTAAAGTGACCAGACGTTAATTTCGTAAAAACAATCATGTAGGATTTCATGTGACTGTGCATCACTGGAACAAAACCAAAATGTGACAACAACTTCTCAAGTTTATTTTTCTTTGTAATATATCTCAGTAATCTGTAGAACTTCATAATTTCAATCACAATTAGTTATTTTTTCTTTTAGCGTGCAAGATCTAAAAGCAATTGTTTTTACCTACTGCCTAGTTTAATATTGTTTATTTTTGGTAACTTAAGTTCTATGGTGCATTTGTTCTAGAGTTGTTTATGTACTACTGAACTGTACCAGTTGCATACACCAGAACCATAGTAATGTTAGCTTGTTCTAAAGCTATCTCTGACATACACAGTTAAAAATAAAGAGAACCTAAGAATTACTTTTTCCTATGCTTTTGGACTTTTCAAAAATAAAGGTGTAGAACTGGAAAATATTGGAATAAAAAAAAAGAGGACAAAAATCATACTGAGTATCAAGGAGACCTTTCTGACGTGTTAAAGTTACTATGATTTTCTTTTGATAATCATAGCATTGAATATTTCCTGTGTTCTTATTCAGTCTAATTCCAGCATTGATAATCCAGGTACACAAAAAAATATTGTCTGGAGAAATTCAAGAAATTAATATCCACCCTCCACACACCAAATAGTCATTCTGGAATGTGTGTCCTTCTGCTTTTGTTTAGTCAAGACGTCTTTTCTCATGCATCATGAAAAAGGACAGTGGATGTTCCCTCTCCATCCACACTGAATGTCCCTCCAGCGCTCCAGCTCTGGCTAACATCACATTCTTGGGAGGTGACTGCAAAAAATGCCAGTGAATAAGGCTTGATTTAAAAACAAGCCTCTTCATAACCAGTGAACAGTTTGTCCTGAATTCTCCCAGTTTAATAAATATTTTCAAATAAAATATATATTTTTTTCTAATCAGATGTTGTCCTAACACATACATAGTAAATTTGCTACCTTGGAAAACAACAACATTGTATACAAGAAAAAAACAGGCAAAACAACAACAACAAAATTGTAGCTCCCTGAAGATAATTTCATGGATGTTTGTGTACAGTCACCTTTTTGGAATGAAATCAATCTTCCTACATTTCAGGAGAAACATAGCTATTATTTAACAATCTGTACTGCTATTACAGGTGAAAGCAATAGCTTTTCAAGGTGATTTTAAGCACCAGGAAAATCAGTTGTGGAGCTTATGACATGCAAAACCCAAAGCAACTAAAACTTATTTACATGGAAAGGGGTACCTCAGAAAATATCCCTAATTTGATTCAACAGTACAAAATAGAATGTTCTGGTTGTACCAAATAACTGCAGCCTGAAAACCTTGGTGTTACACAGCTGAACAAAACGTGGTTGCAGCGCTCTGCGTGTCGATGCTTTGGGAGCCCTGTTGGCTGTGGCCTGGGGCTAGTTACGCTGGGCTGGGAACATCGGCCTCCTGTAAGCTGGGGATGGAGACTGTGCAATTGCAGGAGATGCAGCCTGGCACCGGGGGGCATTAACACCTGCAGCTCGCCCGCTGGCTCCCGCAGAGCTGCTCGGCAGCCAGCCCCGTGCTCCTGCTGCTGGCCGTGTCAAGGCACCTGCGTGGTGAGGCTGAGCGTGGGTTCTGCGTGGTGAGGCTGAGCGTGCGCTCTGCATGGTGAGGCTGAGCACGGGTTCTGCGTGGTGAGGCTGAGTGCGCACTCTGCGTGGTGAGGCTGAGCGTGGGTTCTGCGTGGTGAGGCTGAGCGTGCGCTCTGCATGGTGAGGCTGAGCGTGCGCTCTGCATGGTGAGGCTGAGCAGGGGTTCTGCGTGCTGAGGCTGAGCGTGGGTTCTGCGTGGTGAGGCTGAGTGCGCACTCTGCGTGGTGAGGCTGAGCATGGGTTCTGCGTGGTGAGGCTGAGCGTGCGCTCTGCATGGTGAGGCTGAGCACGGGTTCTGCGTGGTGAGGCTGACCGCGCGCTCTGCGTCCACAGTTTTCTGTGTCCCTGGAGGCCTCCCAGCGCTCGCTGGCAGGGGGTCTGTTCACAGAGCTTGTGCTACCAGCTCTGATCCTTCGAGGACACCACAAACAAGCCCAGCCAAACTTGCTCCAGCTCTGTGGGAAGGCAGGTTTGTCTCTTCGCTGCACTTCCCACTATAATCCCGGCTTTGCAACATGTTGCAGAGAACTCTGAGGTGGCTCTCGGCGTTGCCAGCACGGGTTTGACGAGGGCTCAGTGCTGCACCAAAGTGCCCATGAGCAGCACCAGTGTGCTTGCACGGCTCCCATCTCTGCATCCCTGTCCTGGACACCCCCAGCCAGGCTGCAGGTTAAGTGTCCTGCTCCCTGCTGAGTGTGTCACGCTGGTCATTACAGGGCAGCACCATCGCTGGATGTTGCTGTTCTGCCGCTGCGGGCAGGCCCTGCGCGGTGTAGGGAGCACCCTCACAACGGCCTCCCTGCTTTCATGGCAAAAGGAAACGCGTGCAGCCTGCGGGCATGACGGCAGAGCGGTCGCTTCACCTGGAAGCAGTGCCCAGCTTTTATGACTTACAGATGTATCGTCTGAGGGTAAAACATGGCTGGGCTAGAAGAGGCGCCCAACATCTTATTGCTGGGCAGGACAACCCCATCTATGTAGGCAACGACTGGTTTTGGAGAAGGATACTTATGAGTGTTTGTCCATATACTGGATAGACTTCATTCTCAAAATATTCTTACGCTTGAGAGCAAATTCTTTTATAGCACAGCTGCTTCAGGCCATGTATGAAGTGCTAACTGGCTCATTTGCAAAGCTGTTAACATTTACATATGCACAGCAGGGATTTATAGTTCCCCCTTTGCTATTCCATGTACACAAAGAATCTCAGGGAGCCTTACTTCATACAAAATACAAGTTGAATATAATTCATTTCCTAATCAAGGCATTGAAAAAAAAAATGAAAAAACGCTCAAACACGGTGTGTTTACCCCCGAGGCCCTCTGCCTCGGAGCACGAGTGGCTCCTGGGGCACCGGGGCATTTACCCCCATCCCAGGAGAGGGCTCATGAGCCGAGCTGGGCTCTGCGCGGGCCAGGCTGGCTTTGCCCAGCCCCGCTTGCTGGTGCCCCCAAGGAGCGAGGCGCTTGGGTCGCTCCCTCCTGGCTGCCCCCGTGCCAGGCACCCATGTCGCATCCAGCCTGCTTCAGCCACAGCTGTAAGAATTTTTACTACCCGGAAGCAGGTGCAAAATAAAACGTTGTTTTAATCCTGATCTAGAGCTGTTTTCAAAGAGATGCTCAGGAGCCGGCAGAGCACCCGGGGCACGTCTCGGCCACCTCGCAGGAGCGCTCCCGGGACGGTGGTGTCGGTAGCTCTTTACCCGGCCCGGTGCAGGGCAGAGGTGCCGCTATCTGAGGGCACCTACCGCAGGGGTAACGCGAGCCGCGCGGCGCAGCTCCCCGCCCAAGGCCAGCGCCTTCCTCCGCCCGGGCCGGGGCTGCTCCCCGCGCCGCAACCTGTGGCGCTGCCCCGCCGCGGCCGCCATTCCCCGGCGGCAGCGCCCCGCGCGGCCCCGGCGCCCGGAAAGGGCGGCCCTCGCGGCCCGCAGGCGCCGCCTGCGCCCGCACCTGCCCCCGGCGCCGCAGCCGGGCACGTCCCGCCCGCGGGGCCGCTGGCGGCGCCCTCACCTGCGCGCGGCGCGACATGGCGGAGGCGGCGCGCGGCGGCGGCGCGGCCCGGCGCCCCGCAGGTGAGCGGGGGCGGGCGGCGGGGAGCGGCGCCAGGGTGCGCGGGGGAGCCCGGCGGGGTGCGCGGGACGGGCCCGCGGCCGCCGCGCGTTCCTGGTAACGCGCCTTTATGTAACGCGGCGGGCGGCAAACGTGCGGGGCCCGTCCGCCCCCGTGCCGCGTTGTTTGCTTTTTTTCCTCTTTAATAACAGTTGGAGGCGCGGGGCTCTCGCGCAGGTTTCCCCTCTGCGAAGGGCTCGGGAAGGATGTGCAGGGTTATCCGGCGTCTGCCCACGCTGGTGGCCGCGCTCGCTGCCCCTTCCATGGGAAGGGCTGAGACCCAGTGCGCTTCCAGGAGACCTTCTGCAAAGTCTTTAGCGGGTCTTTGCCTTGCTGCTGGGCCTTCTGCTTTACCAGTCATCGGTGATTTATTTATTTGTTTATTTATTTATCAAAAAGGATATATGAGCGTCAAGAAAACACACGTCTTATGTATTTATTATTTATCGCTTTTAAGAGTCACATGCCTATGATTTATTCTGATGGATTTTGCTGTTTATTTTCCTTTCATTTCACATTATTGTTTTGAACTTGACCTCTACCCGTTCAAAATATTTGCGGACGGGGGGTGGATCCGCTTGCGTTCCTCGCGAGGCGGCTCGAGCACGAGTTAAAGTTCATTCAGAGCTTCCTTGTGTGTCACGTAGCAGAGTTAAACTTTCATCGAGCTGCCCGTGTGCCTCCCTGCTGCGGCCCGTCCGTCCGTATGGCGCGGTTGCCCCCAGGAACGTCCTCCGGCCCCGGGGCCGTGCGGCTCGGCGGGGCCGAGCTGGTGTCCCGTGCGCCGCAGCGGGCGCCGCGGGGCAGCTCGCCCTCCTCGCCTGTGACACTGGCCTCCTGCTTGGCCTCCTGCTTGGCTTCCTGCTCCCGCTCGCCCTTTCGGTGTTTGCTCTGGTGCCTGGGTACACAGGCGCTGCGAGATAACCCGGGGAGGCTCTGCCGGCGCCGCGAGGGCCGGCGCAGAGGTGCTGCGGGCTGCTCCCTTTCGTGGTAGGCAGGTGCCCCGCTGCCCGGCTGCCTTCCTCCAGGTGCACGGCTTGGCCACCAGCGAGAGCCTTTTATTCCTTGTCTTTCTGCTTTTCTTTAACGCTGCAGTTCAGTGTGCAGGGGCCAGGCGAGCCCAGCAGCAAGGCTGCAGTCTAACCTGCGCTGGTTACGGATACATCTCCCTCCCTGATGTTTCTTGGGCACCTCGCAGTGCTGGGGAGCTTTCTGGGGCTGCCCATGCGCCTGCACCCTCCGGAGCAGGGAGCGTTTCGGAGGCGCCTGCCTCTGCTCCCGGGAATCGCGTCTGCTTCTTCCCGCCAAACCCGCCTCGACCAGCAGTGAACAGGGGTAGCGCTTCGCACGGGCATCAAGAAACCAGGCAGGATGGTGGTTTTGCTTTTGTTGCAAAGAAAACTTCAATTTAATGATGTTGCATGTTTTTTCCAGTCATTTTCTTTTCCTAAACAAATAATTGTAATATTAGTTGTGTTCTCCTTTACCAGCAGTGCAAATCTGTGCTTTAAATTATGCCAGATCTTCTGGCCGACTTGTTAAAGGAAACTGTTCAAGTGTTCTCTCTGTAACAGCTTGCAAGGAGGCTTTTCATCTGTCTCTTTGTTTTATCCTCATCTGTTTTCAGTGTGGGAATTACTGAAATTTTATTTTATTGTGATATTTGGCCTTCTGAACAAATAGATAACTTGCAAGGGAAATATAAATATACAGAAAGAATACAGCAGATGGGAGCTTAGAACCTTATCCAGTTTCCTAAAACTCCTTCCTATCTGTGATATAAATTGAAGTCTTTTGGTTAAGAGGTTGTTAGGATATCTTAATCCGGTCATTATTGTGCAGATAGATCCCATTAAAGTGAGCGAGAGCTGCCGGCCCTCCTCGGGAGATGGTAAAAGTCAGTGTTTTCCTGTAGGTTTTTGGAATGAGGAGGTGTGTGGCAGTGCGTCGGCGCTGGCTGCCGCCCCGCGCCGTGCGCGGGTTTCTCGTGCCCGCGCCGCTAGGAGGATCTCGCGCGCTTCCTGAGGGAGGGAATGCCGCAGTTCAGGATTCTGTTCTGCGGCTGCCAAAACTGTTCGGATGAAGTTTTCACATTCTGTTTTGTATCGGCACCAGAGGAGCAGAACCAAGAGTAACTCCAGCAAAGACTTTTGCTCTGGTTCAAAAGTTCAGGCTGTGTTTATCAAAGAGCAAGGCAGCATGAAGGTAACATTGATGTGAGACAAGATACGGTATTGCCTCGGTAGTAAGTTCTTACACATACTAGAACTGTAAGTTCTTGCAAGTGCTAGAAAGCGTTCGTTTTGTCAGAGACGTTATACCACTTCTTTCACTTTATGTTTTCTTTTGTTATTGTCCTCTAGGTTTTTTGAACATGAGATACAGATTTATTGCAAACATTTCTCACCCTTTAAATATAAAAATAAAGTTGAGTTTGGTCATTCCATTACTACCTTTTTTCTGATTAAAGTCTATATCAAACTTTCAAATTCTAGGCCAGGTCTTACAATTACTTCAGTAATTTCCTAATAATGCTGCATCTCTGAGCATTATGACATAGAGACACTGATTTATTCCGTAGCTTGTAGAATAGAAGTGATATAACTAAACTGAATTCAAAAGCATGTGGTAGAGCGAGGGGAGGTAATGCTAAGGGATGGCTTCTGTAAAGATTTGTTAATAGGCTGCTAAATTCCTGTATCTTAGTATCTTTCCGTGGCCAAGTAATGTTTGTGCAAGGGCTGAAAGGGTCTTTTTCGTGTGTGCTCTGTGCAGCACAGGCCATGCTGCTTCCCTCCCCCGCTCCCCCGCACTCCTGTGTGTGTATGTGTATATACACGTATGTATATACTGCACTTTGGGGGGAAAATCAGACACGCTTGGTGGTGCCTGAGCAACTGGGTTATGTGCTGCTCTCTCTCGATACAGACAGTTTGTGCTAATGTAGTTAAATCAGCATATTCGGTCATTTCGCAGGGGTCTCATCTGGAAATGGATGTTCTTTCCTACGTGCTGTTTCAAGCTTTAACACACAGAATTTGCAAGAAGCCGAGGCTGACACTTTTTACGATGACTGGTTTATACTTGTGCATATAAACAAGTTAAAACTTACAGCTGAAAATTATTTGTTGTGTTAAATGTAATTAAATCTGATCGGTGTAATAATTGCCTCAATTATGTGAGCACTCTGTGATTTTGCAACAACGTATTTTCTTTTCCCCTTGAAAAATGTGCATAAATCTGGATGCGTGCTGCAAGCCACAGCGTGTTGCTCACGCTGTTGTGGTGACTCTTTGCATATCCACGTTTCTTCCAGGAAGGAGATCTCCAGAATGTGGCTTCTGCCTGGGAACTGTGACATATAATATGCTTGTGCAGATTAGATGTGTTCAGGGAGGAAAAGACTATGAGAAGAAGGTGAACTTGGAAACCCGGTTCAGATTTCATTCTGCAGCTGTTGCTGAGTATGGCTTCTGCAATCATGTAATGTTCATCTTCATGAAAATAAGTGAAAAATACACCCTTGGTGGCTCTGCAGAAAGAAACGCTTGGAAAATTTGAATCCTGAGAGACCTAATGAAATGTTTAAAGAAAGGAAGCCTAAAAGGTGTTTTATTAACGTGACGTGGGAGGAGTGGGCTGGTCTTGCAACCCCGACTCCTGTTGAGTTTGAGGTTTTTTTCAGAGAGGTAAATAAGGGCCGGGTTTGTGCTCCAGATGGATAGCTGAAGTGCGAATAGGTTGTTGGGGAAGAGTAATGCACCCAAGTACCCAAATTTCTCATCTCTTTGATGCGCTCATGTGTTGTCCTCTGAGAAAGTGGCCCAGACCTCCTGGTTTCTTGGGTCCCCCTCCTGATAAATGCGTTGGAAAGTAAGATATCAGGAGAGCGGTGGTAATTAACACAGCGTGAAGGAGCTCTCCGGATTTTCATCTGTCAGATGCTGTCAGTGATAGCAATGGAGAAAATTTTAATTTGGTTTTGGCATGTTGCCTTTTCTTTGAAGTTCACTCACATTTCTAGCAAAAAAAATGTTAGTACATACATAAGTGCTCTTCATTTGCAGCATGTTTTATAAGCACTTGATTCTTTTGACATGTGTATGAAGTAGGTATTAAAAATGTGGCCTGTTTAGTGACAGGAGCAGTGGCAAGACTGCCCATAGAGTTAGTAGGGTAATTAATGGCCTTGTAATTGATTAACTCATGTCTTCCACTGTCCTGCCACATCCCTGTTTCTCACTGCCAGTCCTTATTAAACTGAGCGTTGACTGAGGTTATGTGATACACTGTACGATAGGGCCTGATCCAGCAGCGTGCCCTTGTGTGTGAATAAGAGGTATTGGCTAAGAGTGAGCTCATGCGTGCCGTGCTGCACAAAAACATGGTGCAATCTTCCTAGTTAGTCATACCCTGCAAATCCATTTAATTAGAAATGCAACAAGACTCGTCGACGTACACCTGGTGTTCGACTGTTGTGTTTGTGCTCGAGGTGTCTGCGGGACCCGCCGGTCGCGTTACGGCCCGGGAGACGTTCGTGCGTCGGAGCCTCTAAGTAGCCAGTCTGAACCGTGCGGGGCAGGGCTGCCCGGCTTCTCCCCTCAGTGTGGTGGCAGTGGCTTCTGCTCTCCTTGTTTTTATTTTTTATTTTTATCTCCTCTCCTCTCTTTATCAATGGGAAATGGATAAAGGAGAGGGCTGGGGCTCCAGGACGTGCTGCTCTTTGCATCAAAACAGCGTCTGCAGCACGTGGGATAGCATGCGGGGCAGGTGGGCCAAGCCAAAGGAGACAGGGCAGTTCATTTCTGGACCTAGCTTATTTTATTATTTCTTAGGTAGATACTGATAATAAACAGTATTCTGCACTCTTACTAGAAGAAGTTACGGGTATGTAAAACCAGAACTCAGGCAAACAAACCCAGTTGTTCAAACTTTCAGGTGAGAAAGGGGAGAAGGGATAAACCTCTCCTCTTTCTGAGTTTGCTTTCTGAAGAGTTTCCGTAATGCACTGAGTCTCCCCTCTGCTCTCCCTGTGCATGTCTAAGTGGATGTTCACTTTGTCTGGAGGCTTTTGCTTTTTTCTTCTTGATTTAAAGCATCTAATTCAATGAATGAAGCTTAAATTAATGAAACTGCTGTGTTTTCTTGGCCTTGATGCAAGTCAACTCATTGCTTATTTAAAGCTATTCAGAGGATGCCTGAACTCTTGATGGCAGAGTTCTCATTAGTGAAAAAACTGAAGGTCTCACTTTTTGTGCTCTAGTATTTTATATCTGGTGTTAAGGAGTAGTGCAAGGGGTCTCTTTCCAAGAAAGTAGAAAGAAGAAATTGATAATTATGTCAAATATATGCTAAATACTAAAGCTGTTAAAAATTAATGTACTTTGAAATAATCTACTACAACTTTATTATCTTGTACATGAGTGATGCTTTAGCAACTCCCCTTGAGGGTAAACAAATTCAGATGCCTCTGCACAGGGCCTTTAGTGGCTTGTTCTGTCCTCTGTGACAGTAGGAGGTGGAGGGAAGAAAGAATACAAGTGCCACAGTAGGGAAAAAATAGAGGTGTGTGATACTTGTGGTGGTGTTAGGCTTAAGGGCATCAAGTATTTTTTCTGTGATATATCAAAAATATTTAATGTATATATATTTCCAACTTCACTGTTAAGAAAACAGCATTTTTTTTCTTGTCTTTCCCGAAGGCTGTTTTGTGCTGCCCCAGATTTACATGGCATTGAAAATAAGGTTGCCAGTTCTTTGACGCTGAGTAAATAGCTGTTTGCTCATGCCAAAAAAACAACCAAACAAAAAACCTACTTTCTGTTTTCTGGCCTGATTGTACAATCTACTGAGGTAGGTCGAAGCAGAATGCAGGGATATGAGTCTTCTGAAGGAAATGAGGAAGAGATGAAAATTGGAGTTTTGTTAGTGCATGTATGTTCTAACATGCAGCCCTGCCTAGACATGACATATTTCTGAGAATTCTTGAAAGTTTTTGGCACAGTTGACTATTAATGTGAATAACGCTCATGCAGTATATGATTGCATGTCATGGTTAGTTTTTTCCTGATTATTATGGTTTTGATTGGGAAGCACAGTAGAAAACTTGGGTGTGTCTTTGCAGAAAAGAAGGGGGGTTTTAACCATAGCTTGACTTTGCTGGTCTTCATCCCAGTCCAGTTGTTCCGTATTGGGTAAAACACATCTTTAAATCTGAACTGACACGTCCCTTCTTGATGCTGCTTTGTAGGTAACGTGACCACCTTGTTCTGCACATTAGTAGTACCCAGGCACTGTGTAAGCAGGTTGGAAATAGCGTGGTATCTGCGACTGGAAAGGGGCACGGGTTGAAAGTGTGAGTTGATGTGATCTAGTTCTTGGAACACAGTGTATGTAGGCTGAGGGGCAGCTTTCCAGTTGTGTTTGTGGGCTCAGATCAGCACCCCAGGGCAGTCATGTGTTTTGCTTGACAAATACCTAGGCAAATACCCAGACCTCTCTCAGGCTTTGTGCTTTGATTTATTTATTTATCTTTTCTTTCTTTCTTTCTTTCTGATTTTGTGTGATGGGGGTGTGCAGATTGCTTCTCCTACCCGCCATGGTCAGTTTTACCTGAAAGTAACACATAAAAGAACAGGATAAGGGGAGGATTGTGGTCAGTGCTTTGAGAGCTGAAGCACCCACGTGACTTGTCTGTTCAGTGCCGTCTCTTCATGCGTTCAGAAGTTGCTGGCTATCTGTTACAGTAATAACAATGATAAGCTCTTGCAAAGTACTTCAGAAGAGAAAAATGTTTCACAAGAATTCCTCCCAGCATTCTTCTGAACATGTTTTGAACATGTTTAACTGAGACTCTGGTCTCCGTTTCTTCAAATATAAAACAGAATAATGTGCTTCAAGCTTCAGAGAGCCCAAGAGTCAAAGCAGTGGTGAGCTGGGGGCAATGCTGGCTCCTGCCCCTGGCTGCATATCTCTGCACTTCTAGATTTTGGTATTTCTGTATCCTGTTGTGGCGAGGAAAAGGGACCCGAAGGCTAGAGCTTACCCAGTGGTATCCGTGGAGGGTCACTGTACCTGGATTTCACAGTAATGCCTGATAATAGCTTGTATTTTGTGAGCATGTTAAGATTATTTGACCTGGGAGTGTTGATTATTTTCCTTGGGAGGGTGCGTGTTTTTTTTTTTTTTTTTTTTTTTCCCCAGTCAAAAATAAACAGAAAGCTGGGACTTCTGCTTCTGGTTATTTCCTCTTTGGGTGCGGTGTTCTTTTAAAGTGATGTTTTAACTACGCTATGCTAGGAGAACAGCGGAATAAGGACGTGAAATTCCTAGAAAAGGTATCTTCCTGAACTTTCAGTTGTTCCCGAGCAATGCGAGAGAAATCTGGCTGTATGTTGTGGTTCAGTTCTGTCTTACGAGTGCTGCCGTCTGCAGGGCTTTTCAGGAAGAGTTTTCCCCTTAGCTATTCTTCAAAATCTCTTCCCTCTTTTTTTTTTTTTTTTTTTTTTTTCTTTTAATAGTATATGATCTGGCATCAATGGGCTTGGCTTTCTGAAATACAGCCTGCCATGCTTGATGATACAAGGTTGCTCTCTCCTTGCGAATGTACACAGGTTTTGTTACCTCAGTCCTCGTGAAAAATAAAAATTACTCTGTCTTGGCAAGTGTTACCTCATTTGAGTTCAACCCAACCATTTATCTTGGGCGGTCACAAGGATCGAGCAACAGGACGAGGTGGGTAGAGCGCTTTGCAAGGCAGGGGTCTCTGAACACCGACTCATATGCAAGTCATGATGAAGCTCATCACTGCGATTTAAAATTATGTATTGCTTGGATAATTAGAAGTACTAACACAGTCTGGTGAATGAATGAAGGTAGCATGTTTAGTGTTCAGCCATCAAATGATTAGATTGGCCCCCGCAGACCGTAAATCGGAATCACAGTGACTATTACGAGGCTGGCTTCAACTTGCTTGATGTTCAATAGGTTGAGAGACCAAGACTTAATATGTGATGTTAAAACAGGAGCATCAATTAGCACCTTATTATAAATATTTACATTTCCCAGATCACAGTATAATTATTCTTTGTTCAGACTGCTATTTAAGACTGTTACATATCAGATCATACTTTGTAATTATGCCTGTGGAATCCAGCAATGCTTTCTGCAAGCAGTAGAAAGTGGATGTGTTTAAGTTCAGAGGTTTAACAGATGATGTGTTTGAAAATGTTGTAAAAAGGAGAGGGGTGGAAAAGAAATATCTACCACTCAGTCACCCAATTGCCCTCATTCCTTGTCCTGAGAGAATCTAACCCCATCAGTAAGGGCACTACCATGACTTCAGTGTCAGCACAGCTTTAGGGAGGAAATCTCCAAGGGGGATGGGGGAAACAAATGGCTATTTCACTTTTTATTATTCCTTTAAAGAATATAACAGCCCTGCTGCTGAAACCGTCCTTTGTTTTGCTCCCCTGGGAGAATTGCCTTTATCCAGGCCTCGGAGAGAAGCTGCCTGGGAGCTGAGGAGGCTGCAGCGCTCAGAGCCTTCCCGGTGGGGACAGCGCGTGGGACCCCCGGCCTCGGTGCCGGCCCGGCCCGCTTGCACGCAGCAGCCGGACCCGCTTGAAGGTTTCTTTAAGGGTTAGCCTAAACTTACATGGTGTCTTCTTATTACCCTTTCATAGTATGTTGCAGGTGGCTTGGGTGCCATCTAATTAGGCACTTGCAAACATGTTGTGGGTTGTTGTGATTTTTAGCTATTGTGCCCTTGAAATAACATCCCGCTGCCTCAGCTGAGTGTGCTCTCAGTCCCATTCCTCTGTCGGAAGTCGTCTTTTCATTACTAAGTCTATAGAAAGAAATGTGCCCCGTGCCTCGACCTGCTGCGTGTCTGAGCCCAAACCTGTTTTGGTCAGCCCTCGAGCTGAAACGCTGGGCCTTGTCACTGCTGTTAGGCGGAGCGAGCTGCCCTTGGGAAGCGCAGAGGATCCTGCAGGGAGCGGGGAAGGCGTTCCCACTCTTGAAGCTGTTTCCCATGGCTCTTTGGATAACTTCCTGAGAAATAATTGTTTTAAGCATTTCCATTGCGCTATTAGTCATGCTTGTAAACTTGAATCCCCTCCAGACAGGTGTATTTCTCTCAGGTGATTCTTATGTCTTTTAAAATACTTAGTTAGCTAGATCAGCAATTCTAGGTGATAGGGGTTATTTTACAAATTTCTCCAGAACCAAATGTTTAAAAGGGGCAGGAGTTCCTTCTTACTGGCTTGAAGTGATATTTAGCTAAGCTGACATGTAGGTGTTGTCTTCAGTTATTTGTATCTGTTCCCACTGGAAACCAGTGTCACGCAACCAATGGAAGGAACTGTGGATCCAGCCACAAACACGTTTCTTGTATGTGCAGTTACATGTGTGTGTGTGTGATGGGCTGGTAAGGGGAGGGCACCTGGGGATGGAGCCCCCTTCCTCTCACAGTGCGTGAGAGCAGCCAGTGCCAGGACTGGAAGGCAGATTGCAGAGGTAACGCACAGCTTGGGCTGAGCTTTCCGTGTGCCTGTGCCTCCACACCCTTCAGTACAAAGTGTCTTCAGTGATTTAGACGGGTGTCATCACAGGCAGCCGGTGTGCTCACCCAGCAAAGCCGCGGGGCAGCCGCGGGCAGCAGGCCGGGCCTGGAGGAGGCGCCCGCAGCAGGCTGGGCCCCCCGGCCCCTCCGCACGGCCCCGGCCCCTCCGCGCGGCCCCCGGCCCCTCCGCGCGGCCCTGAGCCCACCCTTGAGGAGAGGGAAGCGGCTTCTGCCTGGGCCGTGCTGAGCCCGTGCACCCTGAGGTGCCGGGGCCGGGCTGTCCTGGCGCTCGGCTCCCCCTGCGCCTGCCTGGGAAGAGCATCCCGGCCGCGGCGGTGCATGTAGCACGGAGCTGCCGCCCGCTCCGGCGCCTCTTGCTCGGAGCTGCTGTCTGCTGCTCGGCTAACTCTGCGGCTGCGTGAGATGCGTTTCTGATACGAGCCCCCTACAAAACGGTTAGGTAAAATAAGGGCCATCCTGTGGTTCTTGCTGGTGGAGGGGATGATCGGTCTGCATAAAATTCCTCTTTATAGTCTTAGCCACAGAGGGAGGAAATACCATCATTTTTGACATTGTAAAGTGTTTTTTATCTTGCATTTATTTTATTTTTTTTTTATTTTTAATTTTTTAAATTTTTTTAATTTTTTATTATTTATTGCATTTATTCTATGGTATTTTAAAATAGTGAATGTGCATTGGAAGGCTTGAGGTGGAAGAAGGTGGTTTTGTGTGTGAAACATTCAGGGTTTTGCATAGTGGCTCTTGGAGCTATCAAGAACAGAGCAAATCTGAGCAGGAGCCGTTCTGGGAATGCACAGGTTGCAAAACCTGTAAGTGCTGTGTTGTAAATGACTAAAGAAGATCTAGGGTGCCAACATAAAAAGGGAAAACAAAACAAAACAAAAAAACAAACAAACTTGAGCAGTTTTAATCACTCGGTAGTTTGTATTTTGTTCATTTCGTACAAGTGGATGTTGATGATCCATGCTATAAACCTGATGTGGCAATGGAGAATATTCACTTCAAAAGTCCTTTTATAGTCCTCTGCTGTCTGTGCAGGCCAGACCTGCTGATTTTGGATTTTCTCGACCAAGCAGAATGTTCCAACACCTGCCCGTGTGTGTGGGTGTTTGCCTGCTTAATGCAAAAGGTATGTGGTGCATAGGAAGATGATTAAGCTAAGGGAAAAAATACTTC
Organism: Tinamus guttatus; assembly: GCF_059628265.1. Classification (NCBI taxonomy): domain Eukaryota; kingdom Metazoa; phylum Chordata; class Aves; order Tinamiformes; family Tinamidae; genus Tinamus; species Tinamus guttatus. The sequence continues at coordinate 1,077,232 of NW_028288885.1, read as the reverse complement.
TGAGTACACGGCAGAAGACTCATCCTCATTGTTTTAGCTTAGATCAGGCTGAGATCTCTCGACATGAATAAACAGAGCAGCTGGCAAGACGCAGGCTCCCGCCCGGGGCCGCGCGGGCTGCGCTGCGCCCGGTGCTCACGGGCTTGTGCAAGCGCAGCGCCGTCCTCCCGCCATCCCGCGGGCGCTCCCGCCGGAGCCGCGCTCCCGAGGCCGCCTCGCTGCGGCCGAGCAGAGACCTCCTTGGATGAGGATGTGTCACTGTTGTCAGGGCAACTGCCAACAGCGGCGTATCGTGTTTTCTCCTCCTGCGTGGCGTGCTGAATATTTTACCGTGCTGTAGCTGGGAGCAGGGGAGGAAGGTGCCGCGCGAGGGACCGGGAGCTCCGCGCCGGGATCTCGCTGAGCAGGTTGAGAGCGCGACGAGCGGCATCCGAACCTGCGTGCCTTCAATTCGGGCTTCTCTTGGCGGGGAGAGCGGTGGGCCCCCCGCTGCCAAGTGGATGTTGGTATTTGTCAGCTGTTTGCACGCTGCTTACCCGTAGGGGATCTGTTACAAGCGCTCAAATGAGCAGGCGGCGTTGCAGCTAGCTGCTGCGCAGGGGCTGCCCGCTCTACTTTTTTTTTCCCTCTGAAATAAGCAAGGGGGAGCAGCACCATGCCCGGATCCACTGCTGCCCTCCGCCAAGAGAGGCTGAAGAAGACAAGCGCCAGGCCAACCCCGCCGGGCTTATTCACCATTAGCGAGGAGGACGAGCTGCAGAAGAACGGCAACCCCAAAAGGCCGAGAGGTGAGCGGGGGTGCGCAGCGCAGCAGGAGCATCGTCCGCGCTGCTCCTCGGCGCGGAGCCGCAGCCCGGGGACGCGTCCGGGCGCCCGCGGATGTGCTCCGGCACGTGCCGGCGTTTCGGCCTCTTGCGCTGTTATGCAAGCGTCTGTCTCGGGTTTGAGTTAAAAAACACACTTTTTAATAACTCCGTTTTTAGGTAGAGGTAAGCAAAGCTAATGCAAGACCCTTACCTCTACCTAAAAATGAAGCTATTAATGAACACTGACCAATATATTTTCTCTGAAAGGGCTTACAGGGACCTGTAAGAAGAGGCCAGGGACCTGTAAGAAGAGGTGGTTCTAGGCTTGCAGAATACAGAATGCAATACCAGCCTGTCTCGAAGGCAGCTTTGCCCAAGAGGATGTGAAATCAGCTGTACTTCCATTCCTGTGCCTAATTGTTCAGAGACTGCAACTTTGACAAGTTTGACTAAAACGAGGGCACGCTGTGACAAATTGTTACTGCTGGATAAAAATGATTTGTTTGCCGTAGGTGAGCGGTGGTGCTGGAGGGATGTTGGTGTTTGATTTATAGCAGAGGTCTGTCAAGCCTGTGTAGCCACTGTCTATCTTGCATCATGTAATTAATGTTTTCTGCCTGGATTCCAGTGTTTAAATTCTCTGAGTCTGCATCTTGCAGTTGTGATATTTTAAGCTTATACTATTGGATTTTAGATTTTGTTGTTCTTGATCAAGTGATTTACAGTTACGTGAATATTCTTTTTTATTGTCTTATTTGGAAACAAACAAAAAAAAAGAAGTATGAGTTTGTTTGTTTGTTTGTTTACAAAACATCTGTTAGTTGATAGCCTCAGGATAGTGCATCAAATTTCAGATGTTTCCATTCTACCATATAACAGGAAAGACTAGCTAGCAAGCAAACATTTAAATAGCAAATGTATAGCAGGTATATTTACATGGAGCTGGATTGTTTGCAGCTCAAAGGTTATTTTCTTGAAGCAAAAAGTTGATTTGGTGGCTGTAACAAAAGTTCCCCATGTCTGAATTTCTGTGTTTGTTTCTACGATAAAATCTTCTGCTTTTTATCTTGAGAGTAAAGAAGTCACAGATTTCAGCTTCATGATAGCATCTGTATTGCTAGTCTTTGTTAGTGTGGCTACTGTGTCATTCTTGCTCTTCTGTATCTTTTAACCTGCCCATATGAAATGAGGATGCAAATTTTATTGTGAGGTTATTGTGGTTTTCAGTGTTTTAAGAAGTGTATTACTTTCCTTTATCAGCACTGGATGATTGCCAGAGTCAATAGTCCACAAAGCTACAGATCAACAGTTTTCCTGGTTGTTCAGTGCCACGGATAGTTTCCCAGGATAAAAGTTGGTGTTGACTTATTAGTTCACTTTGTGTTGTCTTTTCACAGCAGTCACATAGAGCTGCCTCTCACTTGCCTCTCTCGTTAAAGTTATTTTGATTTCTTTTTGATCATTCTTGTTTTCTCTCATTGCAGTGACATGTGAAAACAAATGCACAGGGTTTTACTAAGGTGAAAGTGAGGTGGCCTTGCTTTTGAATGCTCTTAGTGAGAGAAAGCATGAGAGGTCATGCAAAAGCTTTTTGAAATACGGCTTTTTCTTTCCCTGAATACTTAAAATAGCACATTCTGCCTCTCCGCCACCATTTGCATACTGGTGTATGTAGCTTTTTTTACCTTTCTGCATATTTGAATGCGTGATCAGTGGAAAGGTGGCTAAAGATGGAATCCTTGGTCATATGAAATGCATGTATTCAAGGCTGCGTTCTCCTTTCCCTACCTGATACTGGGTAAGGTCGTAGTGCAGCTCTGAGCAGAAACGTAAGAAGTTCAGAGGATCCATGTGTAGCTTCCTTGAGTCACCCGAGCCCATGGGGTTGCTGCTGTTTTGCAGTGTTGGCTCCGTCTTGGTGCTGGAGCTGCCTTGTTTGCTGCATGCTCAGCGCTCTTCTGCAGCGCGTGTTTTTCTAGCACGTACTGAATTAGTGTCGTCTTCGTGGGAGACAGGCTAGATAATAACTGTTTTTCATCGGCAGTTTCTGTGAGCAAGCTGGGTTACCTTGTGCACTTCAGAAACCCAGGAGGCCTCTAATGGATCTGCTACTCCAAAGCAACAAAACAGTTCACTTCTAGCTAGGGATGTTTGAATATCATCGTGAGTTTTAAAATATTCCTGTTGGTGGGTAGTCCAGATCTTCCTAAAACATTATGGCTTGCTCCGAGTTTGTATGAGAGTTAATACTGTCATCAAGGATAAGAATATTTATGGAGACTGTAAACTGGTTAACAGTTTAGATTTCCTGTGAGCTGATTCAAGACCAGCCATTTCTCAGTGTCCTTGACTGCCTGTACTGTAATCTGAGAGGCCTGGCAGGCATTGAACTTGTTCTTCCAGTGTAAACAAATATTTAAATGAAAATGTCAGGGTTTTTTTTTTTTTTTTTTTTTTCTTTTTTTCTTTTTAAGCTGGAGGTATTAAAAGGCTTCAGTGGTCTCTGCTGCTGTGTGCTTCTGATTCCTTTTACTATGAATTGTATTCACTGCTTTTCACCCTGCCTTAACTTCCTAGGCCCCTCTTCTCGCTTCCTCACACCCACATCCTTACCGAGCTGGGAAATGATTGTTTGGGGAGGATGGAGAAGGCAGCAGTAGATTTCTGCGTTCTTAATCGTGTGTCTGCTTTCATCTGCGTAGCAGGTAGCAAACTAGCAGTTAGAACTAAGCAGGACTGTTTCTGTTTTTTCCCTCCGGTCTCTACCTGAGAATTTTCTACAAGCCTCTGTGTGAATCTCATCTGAGCCTGTGTCTGTTAAAAAGTTTTTTCTTAATATACTAACTTTCACTGGTTTGCTGGCTGAAATCAGTGGTGGAGAGAGTATATTCCATTTATTGTAGATATTTTTAGTAGGTAACTAGTGTTTTTTTCTACTTAGGTACATTACTTGAAGGTGCTGATGTATGTTTTCACAGGGAGTGCTCATGTCAGAAAGGTTGAGTTTCGTTCTCATCCCATAGGCATTCGTAATGAGGCTGTTCCTTGCTGTTTTATTTCATTTGTTGCAATGTTGTAATGTTTTTGGTTTTGTTTTTAACTTTTATTATTACTCTTATTATTTGTTGATACCTCCTGTCTTTTTGCCAGGGTGATAGTTAAATCAAGAAAGTTTTAAGCAGATGTTTGAAATAAAGCCAAGTGAGTTTAAGTGCTCGAATGTCTGGAGAGGTATAAAATAGCACTAAGGGAAAGCAAATGTAGCATCTCCAGCATGTTCTTTGAAGAGATGTTTTTATTATTATATTTGAACGGAGGAAAACTCATGACTTGTTTGTGAAGGCTGTTTGAGTGGTGGGAGTTGTCACTGGTGTCCAGGCTCTGTGGTGCTTAGACAGCCTTTTTCCAGAAGTCGCCCAGGTTATAAATCCTGGGGACTGTTTGTTTCGCAGTTGAAGTCTGAACGTGAATTGAGGATCAGCATCTATCTAAAATGCATATTGCAGGTGTATCTGGTTCTGTTGGGCTGAGCGTTCTTGGAGATCAGTTCACAGACAAGTAATAAACTAAGGTCTCCAAAGGGACATTTTGGATGTTTTAGCATTAGTGCCTAATTTTTCAGTTGTTAGAGCCATGCTTTTGAAGGCACTTAGAGCACGTTTTTCCTTCAAAACATGATTTTAGTTGGAAAAACATTATTTGCTGAAACACCTCAATCTTTTGGAGTGAAAGCCTCCCTCATGGTCATCCTAAATCTCCGTTCCAACGCGGCGTGCCCTTTTCAGAGATCTCCCATTCAAACTGTAGTGTACGTAGCCACGTGTGAAACACGTGCTCTGTTTCACTTGGGCACTGTGTTTGCAGCCCCAGAGCGAGCGCGCCGGGTAGCACTGGGAGCCCCTCTGTGGCCTCTGCGTGTGTTTAGCACCCGCTATTGCCACTGTTGGGGCCCAGCTTTGCTGCTGCCAAGGCACCGAGCGGTAGCAGCGGAGGCTGCTTCAGTCTGCTCTGCCCTTGGCTTTTACCGCGCGCTGTTGTTAGAATCTCCTGCTCTCCTCTCCCGCTATAACACACTGATTTTGTTACGAAGGGCATGCTTTTCAAATACGGCTCTCACAGGACTGCAGAAGCTTATTTTGCACGTGAATTGTTTTTGTTTGCAGTCACCAGCTTTCTGGCAGTGCTGCAACTGCATCCCCAAAGTGGCCAGACAAAACAGGCCCCGAATTGCACACTTAAAGCCTCGTTGCTCCCTTAGAGTTTGTGTTGTGCACGAGGTATGGTGTCTGTGGCTGCAGGTAGCAGTGAACGTGCTTTTTCTATGTAAATCATACAGATATGTCCAAGTAGGCTAATATGAAACTAAAGAAATGCATCCTGTCAGTGCATGAGCTGAGACTGCAGCCATTCCTTTACCTCAGACACAAGCAGTTCAGTTCGCCCTAGTGTGTCCCTCTTCCTCTGCCTTGTTGGTTTTCGTGCACCTGGGATGTAGTCTTAACAACTCTTTCTTGGATTTATTAAATGTTTAAGTGATACACTCTGTCCCTGGAAAGGTGATGGAGCAGCTCATCCTAGAGACCATCTCTAGGTATGTGAAGGAAAAGAAGGCGGTTGGGACGAGGGCACAGAGTGCACCCTCAGCAAGTTTGCAGATGATACCAAACTGGGAGGAGTGGCCGACACTCCCAAGGGCTGTGCTGCCATTGAGGGAGACCTAGACAGGATGGAGACCTGGGCAGAGAGGAACCTCATGAGGTTCAACAAGGACACATTATTCCTGTGGAGGAATAACCTCAGGTACCAGTACAGATTTAGGGGTTGACCTGTTGGAAAGCAGCTCCGTGGAGAGGGATTTGGGAGTCCTGGTTGACAACAAGTTAACCATGAGCCAACAATGTGCGCTTGTGGCCAGGAAGGCCAATGGGATCCTGGCCTGTATCAGAAGGAGTGTTGCCAGCAGGTTGAGGGAGGGGATCCTCCCCCTCTGTTCAGCTCTGGTGAGGCCACACCTGGAATATTGGGTGCAGTTCTGGGCTGCCCAGTACAAGAAGGACATGGAGCTTCTACAGAGGGTCCAGCGTAGGGCCATGAAGATTGATAAGAGACTGGAGCATCTATCATATGAGGAAAGACTAAGCGAGCTGGGCCTGTTTAGCCTGGAGAAAAGAAGGCTGAGAGGAGATTTGATCAACATGTTCAAGTACCTGAGGGGTGATTGTAGGCAGGATGGGGCCAGGCTCTTCTCTGTGGTGGCCAGTGATAGGACAAGGGGTAATGGGTGTAAGTTGAAACATAGGAAGTTTAATCTCCATATAAGGAAGAACTCCTTTCCTCTGAGGGTGACAGAGCCCTGGAACAGGCTGCCCAGAGAGGTTGTCAAGTCTCCTTCTCTGGAGATCTTCCAAACCTGCCTAGATGCCACCCTGTGCCACGTGCTCTAGGTGCCCCTGCTGGAGCAGGAGGGTTGGACTAGATGATCTCGAGAGGTCCCTTTCACCCTCAACCGTTCTGTGATACCTCCTGTTCCCCATGTTTTGAGGGGAGCGAGACCACTTTAGACTGCTGCTGATAGCACCATGTTTCCAGAAGGATCTTGGAAGAGCACAGAAAGGCAATGCTCATATTTCAGGATTATAAACTGGGGCAGTGAATCACTCAAAGAGCTGCCTTTATAATTTTGAAATATTTACAGCAAGTGCATGAAAAGAAATCTCAGCCAGCCTAATAATGGAATCCTCCACCTGCCTATTTAAAAGTGATTAAGGGAGTGGACCTCTCATCTGCTGAGTGAGCACTGCTGTTAATGCAAAGCTGGGCAGATGTGCTTTAGACCTCTGAACAATTGCATCTATTCTTTGTCATCCTGCAAACAAACAATAAAAGTGTTTTTTTTTTTTCCCCCACTCGTGTGGTGCATGGCAGTGCTGTCGGTGTTGATTACCAGCAGATTTTGCCGCTGTTGCCAGGATGATGGTGTTTGTGTGATGCTCGATTCAGCTGTAAGCTTTGTTCATTCAGGGCAAGGAGGGAGGTTTCTGCTAAGGCGGCTGCTGGTGCAATTGGGCTCATGGTCTGCATGTGTCAGGGAAATGTCTGTTAATTGTGAAACTCGGCTAACTTATTTAGTAGCGTTTTTTTCCACTGTGTTTATCATCACACACAAACTTCAGGGATGTCAAAAGAGGTGGGAATTTGGCATCTTTCAAGGGCATTAAGTCGACAGCCCTGGAAACTGAAACCCCACGCCTCTGGGTGTGGGCTGTAGAGATGCAGCGCTATCCCACCCTGCAGAGCCCGGCGCGGGCTGCAGAGATGCAGCGCTATCCCACGCTGCAGAGGTGCAGCGCTATCCCATGCTGCGGAGCCTGGTGTGGGCTGTGGAGATGCAGCGCTATCCCACGCTGCGGAGCCTGGTGTGGGCTGTGGAGGTGCAGCGCTATCCCACGCTGCGGAGCCTGGTGTGGGCTGTGGAGATGCAGCGCTATCCCACGCCGCAGAGGTGCAGCGCTATCCCACGCTGCGGAGCCTGGTGTGGGCTGCAGAGGTGCAGCGCTATCCCACCCTGCAGAGCCTGGTGTGGGCTGTGGAGGTGCAGCGCTATCCCATGCTGCAGAGGTGCAGCGCTATCCCACCCTGCAGAGCCTGGTGTGGGCTGTGGAGATGCAGCGCTATCCCACCCTGCAGAGGTGCAGCGCTATCCCACCCTGCAGAGCCCGTCGCGGGCTGCAGAGGTGCAGCGCTATCCCACGCTGCAGAGGTGCAGCGCTATCCCACCCTGCAGAGCCTGGTGTGGGCTGTGGAGATGCAGCGCTATCCCACACCGCAGAGGTGCAGCGCTATCCCACCCTGCAGAGCCTGGTGTGGGCTGTGGAGATGCAGCGCTATCCCACCCTGCAGAGGTGCAGCGCTATCCCACCCTGCAGAGCCCGTCGCGGGCTGCAGAGGTGCAGCGCTATCCCACGCCGCAGAGGTGCAGCGCTATCCCACCCTGCAGAGCCCGGCGCGGGCTGTGGAGACGCAGCGCTATCCCACACCGCAGAGGTGCAGCGCTATCCCACACCGCGGAGCCCTGTGTGGGCTGCAGCCACAGCAGCGGTTCCACTGTGGGCTCCCACAGCACTTTAAACCAGCCGTCCTTGCCAGGGTGGTGGTTCCCCAAAGGGCACCTCTTCACCGGGGTGCCCACGCGGGCTGCCCGTCCCTGGGGCAGGCGCGTGAGCTGCTGCGAAGGGCTGGCGAGCGGCTCTCCCAGATGGAGTGTCGGAGGTTTTTGTGATGCTTAGCAGCCTTATCCTGCCCATCTGCAGGTGAGGGGAAGGAGTGGGTGGAAGGACGGGAAGACGCAGACTCTCCCTACCGTGCTGGTTGCGCAGCGGGGCAGGGCTGGGAAGCAGGAGAGCCAGGTCTGTCATCCTCTGCCTTCCACCCGCTGCTGCTGAGCCCTGTCTGCTTCCTCCTTCCTGCTGGCCAGAGGCTTCTCTTGAACCCCAAGAGGCCAAAAACGCCCTCGATTCGCCCATCACCATTAGATAAAAACAAACACCTCCCAAGGTACCTGGAAGATGTAATGTTTCTTAACCCCATGTTCATAGCCCAGTCTAGAATCGTTGGGAGTGCAGAGGGAAGCTGTTTCTGGAAAGCTACTGCAAAGCTGCCTAATTCGTAGGGTTTTGCCTTTCAAAGCTATTGGTGCTGGAGGCTGTCAAAAAAACTTATGAATAATAAAGACAAAGTGCTCCTCACACGAAGCAATTTATTTTTAATGAAACAAGGAGACCCAGCTGAAAGTCTCGGGAATAGCTGAGAAATATCTTGAGCCCATTAAAGCTACTCCAATCTGCTCCTTTCTTCTGGCTTTCAGAGTCAAGCTCCCAGGGTTGAGCACTGGGCTTGGGCTGTAACTCAGTATGTTCATCAGGGTCCTGAGGGTTTGTCCCTGCTGGGCCAAGAACTGTCTCATGCTTCCTGGTGGTTTCAGCCCAGCTGTGCTGGTTCTGGAGGAGATTGCTCAAATATTTTCTTGACTGACCATTTTTGGAGAGGAAAGCAGCGTGTGATCTCTGTGTGCTCAGGGAGCATGCCTGATGCTGTGGTTTGCAAAACTCCCAGAAGTATGCCTGACAGCCTTCAACTTCAATAAGGTATTTGTTAACATGGGTCCAGCTTGACCTGGCATGCGAACTGAGAATAATCTCAATTACTGAGAAGATTGTGTTTTTGCAAAGTAACTTCTGTAAGTAAACCTAGATATTTCAACCGAGATATGAATGATCTTAGAGCTGTCAATGTGAGAAGTGGGTAGAGCATTTAATTACAGTGTTCACAAGAGAAAATGCTTCTCAGAGTTTCAGAAAAAATGAGCTCAGATTAATTCAGACAGCTTTTTTGAAACCCGTATATAACATGGAAGGAATTCCACCTAAGGAATATTGATAGTAAAATGTGGAGTTTCTTCATCATTTATTGTTATCGCTGTAAAAAGGGGCCCGCAAAGGCTTTCCTCTAAAAACAAAGTCTCACTTTCCTCTGCGTGGATGAGGAAAGCCTTTGCGGGCCCCTCGGATTGTGCAGAACTTAAATGAGTGCCAGCTCGGCCTGTGTTGCTGCTGGCTGGGAGCGAGCGTGGCTGGACCCCGCTCATTACCGCGCTGAGCTGAGCCGCTGGCAGCACCTCATTTCCCTCCTGCCCTAGCTCAGTGTGTGCAGCGCTCTGCTCTGCACAGAGCACTGATCCTGCCCTGCCCCTTCCCGCCCCAAATTGGGTCTGCAGCTGGAGAACTCGTTTTTCTGGTACTGCGGATTAAGAGCTCTAAGCGGAAGCATCATGAAAGAGGGTTTTTGTACTATTATCAAAAGTTCCTTCAGAAGTGACTTGCAATTTTGAGTTACGCTAATGAATTAACCCAAACTATCCAAGCTCAGACCACAATAATAATGTGTCAGGAGAATAACTACCATGGTTCAGTTTGCTGTATTTTAATGAACTAACTCGCTGTTGAAGGCGCGTCCCGCAATCCACTGTTTTTGCCACCCAGCGCTGCTTTAACCTCATGCATGAGTTTCACCCACGTTGAGTTGAAACATGATGTGAGTGGATGCTAATGTCTGTGGGTCAGACCTGAATAATAAAGATGATGAAGACTACAGGCAATGTTTTGTCTGTGTTTTATTTACTAATTAAACCTCAGAAATGAAATTTGGGAGTAATATAAAACCTGAGCTTTTACATCCTGTTCCTGAGGCAAGGTATTTCTGTCTTCAGAGGAAAGGAATTGGTTTTACCTGATTCTACAGGAACATCCTATCTCGTTGATTTATGGATTTGATTGTGACAGCAAGTGAACATCCAAATTGTTCCTTAAACTGATCTTAATTATCTGTTATGTGTAGATGTAATGACAGTGGTTTGTCAAGCTCACGGTAGGAGTTATTAGGGCTAGAATGCAGATACTTATGTTTCTTTTTCATAATAGCTATTTCAGGAACACTGAGTAATACTGCCTTCAAGTATTTCTGGCCTTCTCCTGGGCTTCCCAGTTTCTCTCCCTCGCTGTAGAGACGACCCATTTTTTCTCATAGGTTGGCCAAGCTTCTGTAGACTTAAGCTCATGTCAGTGGCATTTTAACTTATGGAAGCTTTCTCTGCAGGTGTCAAAAAAGGCAGACTGGGTTTGGGGTAATCTGTCTGGGGAGTTTCTTTAAAGAGAAGTTAAGAGTTTGAGCAAATTCACTTCCAGTGTCTGCTGAGACTGGTGGGAAGCAAGATGTGGAGAATAGCAGAGATTCCAGGAAATCCTCCAGGTGATACTTCCTTCACTTCTGAGCTGTAAAAGTCAGTTAGCTGAAGGCTTTTTACTTTGCTAGGGCTAATGTCTGTAGACCTAGCTGCAGGGAAAGCAGGAGTTTCCCATTGGGAATGGCCACCTAGAGCTTAGCCAAGGCGGCTGACATAGCAATCCCTTATTTCCCTTTGCTGCTGACCTCTGCTTGCTTCCTTGTTGGGATTAAGTTAAATTTTACAACTGCAGGAGCAGGTTGTGGATATACAGTTGTTCCTTAATGCTAGTGAAAGGCTTTCAGGAGTGTGTGTGTGTTGGAGGCCCGGTTTACAACTGACTTGAAGAAGAAGTGAAGAGTTGGAGAGGTTTAGAGAGACACCAGCAACCCAGAACTTTAACAGCTCACGAGAAATGCTCGAGGTACTGGAAGTCCTGTGCTCAGTGAGGCACTTCAACTCAGCTTGTAATACAAAGAGCAGATGATCAGCAACCAGGCTTTATTTTGCTTGGGATAGGAAGATGAGGAAGTGGGGTGAAAAAGCAGCATCCTTTCAAAAGTAATATTTACGTGGTATGAGAAGACTCCGATTTGGGAATACTATGGTAGTGCCAATGTCTTGGGCTAAGACTGTCCAACTAGATAAGTCCCGAGGAGAGTCCTGTTTTCAAACAGTTAAATAACTCAGTTTTAAAGCATCGTTTTAAAGGTGCTCAAAGGCTTAGTTTTTCCATTCTTGAAATCCATCTCTTTCAGCTTCATTTTAGACTCCTGCCCAAGCAAGGTTTATTATGGAAGTGCTGACAGAACTCAATTCGCGCTCTTGTAAGTAAGTGTACAAAACTATCTTGTTTCCCAATTCTGCTCCGGGAAGCGTTTCAGAAGGCTGTCTTGAAAATGCAGGTTTATCCAGTTCTCTGCCCTTGACGTGAGGAGTCATCCTTCCGTGCAGCCAGTTGTGCTGCTTGCCTTTTTCTCTCTCTCTTTTAGAGGGTTTCACATTGCCTGCGTGCTGACTAACACAGTGATAAAAGTTTCAGTGCCGAGGTCTGGCTCGTGTGCTGAGACGCTGTGAATGAGATCAAATGTGTCTGAGCTGGTTTTTGAAGATGGAGATGGGATGTCAGTGGAGTTGGTGCCTGTGGGTTTTTTTTAACCTCCCAGTGCAGCAGTGACAGTATGGGGGAGAAGAAGCTGCTGAACTTTGCCTTTCAATCCTCTGTCATTGTAACTGCTGCTGTTTCCTCAAGAAATGCTGAATGAGGAGCACAGGCCCCATCTTGGGTGTGCAGTTCGCACGTGCTTGCACATGGGAGATGCAGTTTACACAGTTTATGTGGGTTCCAGTTTGCTAGCAGGAAATACCACACGACTACCTTGCTCTTTCTGACTCTCCCAGCTGAGGAAGATAGAAAGTTAGTAAAAAATCCTTTTTGAGCCAGCCAGCTCCGGCTCTTGTGTTTTAGTTGCAGTCTGAACTACAAAATAAAAAAGAAAGGGGATGAAGAAAAAAAAGCAGATGGCCGTGGCCATCTGTAAACCAGAAAAGGGCAGTAACAACCAGCTGCTGAGCGAGGTATTGGCAGTAAAGCTGAGCTGCAGGCGAAGCAGCTTGTGCCTGTCCCTGTGCCTGGGCTATCAGCATTTTGGGATGCTCTTACATCCCTGGTCAGTTTTTTTCAGAAATACTGTATAACGTGTTTATGTACTGTATGGTGGGTTTTTCTGTCACAAAGTAATTCTGTAGTTTAAGCAACAAAATGGGTGGCAAATGTTTATGGAGTCTCTGTTGGCTTTCTGTTGCTATGAGGCACCTGGATCGCTGCTGTAACCCAACAGTGGGCTGCAGATGCTCAGGGTCAGTGAGGACTACAGAGAAGCTGGACTTTTCACTGCAACATGTTTAACGTAAATCTTTCTAGTCAATTGAAAACTATTAATGATGCTACAGAATGTAGTAATGTAATGATGTAATGTAGTAATGTAAAGATGTACAGAAAAACAGTGCTATGAAGGTGATCCTCGTACCAGTGTGGTGCTCATGGATGACTCCTGTTTCTGTCAGGCTTTTGTTTAATCGCTGCCCTCGGAGATTTCACTCTTTTGCAGTATCTGCATAATGAACACTGTCCTGAGACTGAGTATGGCTGTGTTGCCTTTTCCCCTCCTGTGAAATGAAAACAGCATCTCCATGATTACAGTGTCCTGGAGCTCTGAGCCTGGGCCCCTGCATTCCCAGGGACGCACTTGTTCATCCTGCAAACTGGACCTGCTGTAGCTTGGCTGCAAATAGTTTACTTTGTGAATAGTGGCACTGCCACTAGCCCTCGTTCTCGGCCACTTCTCCGTGGCCACAGGGTATCGTGCGGGACCTGCTTGCTCGGTGGCCCCTCTGAGCCAGGGTGAAGGTGCAGTGAGGAAGGAGGCCAGGAGTGGGCGAGTGAGCGAGGCTCGTGATGAAGCCCAAGGGGGTGCAGGTAGAGTGCACCACGAGGAGGCGAATACCTGACTTGGTGAAAGCGCATTTTCAAAGTAACTGCCTTTTGTGGAACTGGTCATTAGAAAAACAGGTATTGATTAACAGCCTGTCGTCAGAGACCTGCACTGCCCAGACTGCCTTTATTGCATTTGTTCATGAAGTTATTGCGTCTTAGAGTAATTGGTGATAGGAAGTCTCGTGTCTTGTCACATTTACAGGAGCAATTTCTTGCTCCCCTCTCAGGGAAGGGGAGCCTGCTTTGTTAGGACCTGCTGACAATAATGCTTAAAATTATTAGTGAGAACTTTCCTGTCTGACTATAATGTTTCTGGCTAAATAGGCAGTATTGAATATTACTCTAAAAAAACAGCCAGACAGTGAGGTTTAAATTACCAAATTTAAGCCTCACTTAAGCCATTTGGCTTATGACCAAACAGTGCATCTACTTCCCACTCTCTGTACATTTTTTTTCCTTTACTTTGGTCCTGATTTATTTGGTTGACCTTTTGTTTTTAAGTTCTATGTATTTCAACTGTGTTAATTATGTTATCTGGAGGCTATTTATGTGTAGTGTAATGTGTATGTACCACAAAATGGCAATTACGCTTGTTTATAGCTGGTGCTTGTTTTGTGTTTCATCCTTGTTTCCCAAATAATGGGTCCTACTAGTGGAAAGTTTGAGTAGGAAGGTGCTCTTCAATCAGCACTGCTGATACTTACAGGTATTAAAAATCTAATGGGAGCTTGTTTTCCTGGTCTGTAACAACTACGGTTGTGCAACTTAAAGTGCTGACGCCACCTGCCAAATACCTTTACTCTGTGCTGCTTAAAAGTACTGCAGTAATGGACTGTATTTTACATTTTTCTTTTTAAGATGAAAGTAAATAACGAATGAGGAAAATAAGTTTGTGCATGCCTTCAGGATTAACTTGGGCTTCCTACTGAAAGAGAAGTTCATTCGTTGTGGATTTCACTCGCTGATGAGCACGTGAAGCCTTGAGGCGTATCGTGATGGGCCTTTCCTCTCGTTTCTGACGCTATGTTTGTCAGTGATGGGCCCTGCCTCCCGCTTCCCCCGCGCTGTCCTTGCTACGAGCTGGTTGGGCCGGTGCCTGGTCTTAGCGGCTTGGGTGCTGGCGCTTGTCGCGTGGGTCTGGTTTGGCGGAGTGCTGGGGCAGCGCCTCGCGCTGGCCTGACAGACCTGACCCTTCTGGGGGACTTCTTAAAGTCAGCTGGTATGAGTCAGCTGAGGCACTTTCCCCATAGATCTCTCAGTTAAGGCCGACGCTGAGGTAGCGTTTCTAAGCCTGGCCTCCATGGCAAAGCAGGAAGCAAAGCTATAGGGAAGGGCTTAGGGGAAAAAATGACTTTTTGTCTTGTGGAGAAGTCTCTCTGCTTGGATCTGCCCTTGTACAGCTGGGCTCACAGCCCTCACCGCCGTGTTAAGGTAGAGGAAGGGCCATCCTTCCCACGCAGTGACACATCTGAGCAGATGAGTAAGGTAGTAAATTTGACCTCTAGTTTTCAGACTTGGAGCACTTCTTTTTCTTTCTTTCTTTTGATAACAGCCTGAAAATAATCTATTCCAAACTTTTCTGGGTCTCTCCAACTTTATTATTGAACTGAACTGCATTTTGTAATTAGTGGTCTCTTTTTTTCTTGAAAGCAAATAGATGTATACGTCCATTCTGTGCACACATTACAGAGATTGAGAAGGCTTCTACACGCAGATCACTGTGCTACTCAAAGGTGCCTTGAAGAAATTGCTGCTGTAAGTTTTTGGGTTTTAGTCAGTCTTTTTAATCTGTTCATCTTCTCAGTTAATCAATGTGTCTACAGATATCCCATTTCCATAGCAGTTTCTCAGAACATTCCGACTGTACGAACGGGCGCCTAGGCCTCGGGGGAGCGTGGGGTGCCTGGGCCGCTGCTCGGCGCAGGGCTGTCACCAGAGGTTGCAGGGCTGCAAGGAAGAACTCTGTGAAGAAGGAAGAAGCCACAATTAGGAGCATTTCATCCCTGAAATCTTTTTTTTTTTTTCACTTCAAATTTATTTGAAACGATTGGGCTTCCCAGGAGATTGCACGCTGGCCATTTTGGAGCGGTGTCTCTGTTTACCATTTAGCCCTTCTGGCTTTTCAGGTGCCTCGTAGTTTCCCAAAGATCAAAGCTGTGCCTGTGTGAAACAGAGGCACCCCACTGCCAAGGATCCAGGCTCCTTGGCGGTTCTCATGCCATTAGCAGTAAATGGCTACCCGTCTTAAAAGCCATGCTGTCAATTCATCATCTTGCTTCAGCTGTGGAGACCTGGCACTGCATTTGAGTCTCGTGTGTTTCATTTATTGCAAGCAGTACATCGTAAGTCAGAGAGAGGCAGTAAAAACGGATTGTGAATGTCAGCCAGTGTGTGGAAAGTTAGCACTGCGAACACAAAAGCAAAAAGCCACTGTATTAATGCAGTTAGTCTGCGCCTTAGAGGTACCATCACAAGAAAACAGAGTGGTAAATTCACTCCTTTAATGTGTGATGTCTATATTCTCCGCTATTTAATGATGAACTGGTCTCAAAAGGTATTGGATGGCTTTGAGGGCTTGGGATTTTTCTTCTTTCTTTATTGTGGCAAATACTTTACCTTCTGCTCATGAGATTGCTGCTTTAGGGTCAGGTTTTGGCTACAGCTTACTAAAGGCCTGAAATAACAAATTTGGGAAGTATTTCATGTGGTACTTGCTCTTCCAGCTGAGCCAAATATATTGAAGAGCTGCTGCAGGGTTATTCAGGGTTATTCAAGTGAATGTTTTCTGAATCCACCCCCAAGTGCTGCCCCTCTGCTCAGCGAAGCTGGGAATGTGCCGCTCCGCTGCCGGTGTAGCCAGGAACCACCCCCTGTCCATAGTGTTCTCTGTATTTGGAGAATACAGGAGGTCACGGCTCACATTTCCAAAGGGCTACATCTCTGCCCTGGGTGCGTGAACTGCAGTGTGTGTACAGCATTTTGTGGTGGTGTAGAAAAACATTATTTTGGAAGTGTATGCGTTTCCTAAGGTAAATGTCCTCCCTCCTGGCCTGTTAGCTGAATTCCTCTTCTTTCCAGTGGTAACAGACAAACGAAGCTATTTTTTTTTTTAGCTCCTGTAACCCACTCTTTCAGGGACTAGTGAAGTGATGCTAAGAAGATACAAGTAATTTTCATATTAACAACAGCAGTTAGCTGCAAGTTAGGAGTCTTATTTTAAGCTTTGGGATTTCATCCATATTTTTATTCTTATCTATGAAACATAAATACTCTGCTTTATGCTAATTTCTTGCAATTAAGGAACTTACCTATTTTTGCCCAGCATGGGAAGCCAGGAATATTTGGACAGCCTGATACTAAACAGTGTATCAGACTGTGTTGCTTCCCTGGTATACAAGTAATATATAATAATAAATAATAAATACAATATATAATAATACATAATAATTTACATAATATGTAGTATTAATACATAATAAATGTAGGGAATAACTTTTATCTCTTCGTGCACTGCGTATGAGCAAAGCAAATTTCAAGCTCGAGCGGAAGTTTTAAGTTTTATCACAACATATTAATCAAAACAGTTTTTTTTTAAAGTATGGATTCTGTAGATACAAGACTGAAACCCAAGTGTATGCAATTGTTTTAAGCTTTTTGCTGTAATAGTACTTGAAAGCAAATTGCTGTCCTAAGTTCATAACTGCATAGTTGATGGAAGTTCCTTTGCCAAAACTATCAAATGTGTGAGGATGAGTAAAAATGATGAGTCTGTGCATTTAGTGTGTATGTTGTTGGGTACAGAGGGCTGCCTTCAGCATCTGATGAGCCTTCTCAGACTGCCTTGGTCATGTTCAGACCCTGCTGTTCCTGTCAGATAGGGATGGGATTTCTGAGGGCTCCCAGAAAGGTGCATTGTTCCTCTTCCTGGAATGGGATCCATGGAGCTTCTGGTGTCCTTCAGCTGCCATCCAGTTGTTACCTCTCGTGTTCAGGCTGTAGTTTGCCTTACCCAGGTTGTTCCAGGACAACCCTCAAAGTAGTTAAACTTTCAAAAGTGCAAAAGGCATTTTCCCCCTAGTTTTTATCCATCACACTTGGCTCTTCTCAGGGAAAAATAAAACAACAATCCATTTTCAGCATGAGCTGTCAGGATCCCAAGGCACTCGTGTATCCTGCTCCTTGGTATCCTATGTACTCATTTGCCCTTCAGTGGGAGGGCAGCACCCTGTGCATGCAGTTGCAGACACCTATGATCTTTGCAGCAAAGGACTTAAAAGTTTCAGTGAAGATTGACAAAACCTTATAAAAAAAAAAAAGACTGTTTTTCTTTTAGGGAATAGGGTAAAGGAAGGGCAGAGCTCACACACAATGAGCCAGGAGCAAAGCCAACAGTAGAGTCTTGGAGTCCTGACATGCCCTTAATCTCATGCAACAGTGAACATGAACTTCTGCAGGAAAAAAAATGTGGCTTGTGTTCTTATTGCTGTGGCTGAAAAAGAAGTGAATACTTGGTCAAATTAACTAGAGATTTTTCGGTTAACGCACTGGAGGAATTTCATGAGGACCTCAAATCTGCAGTAGAAATGGATGCCTTGTCATGAGAGGTTTCGCTCTCTGAAATCCTAGCTACCAAAAATGAAGCAACCAAAAATATCCATTCATGCTCTGACACATGAATAGTGAAAAAAATTTGAATAACTCTGTACACATATGATAGATAGCAGATGGACTGATTTATTATGGTGACATTTATAGACACAAAGGGAAGAGCAGCACTTCTATTTTGCAGTTAATTACACAGGATTATGCAGTTTCTCACAGATGTGAGTGTTTATAGATCGAGGATCAAGTTCCTAAAATACTACCACAAAGTAATGCTATTTTTAGTGTCTTCTAATTAATACTGGTGGATGGAAATAGGATAATTTTGTACAGCCAAATCTCCTATATTTACAGAGGTTTTATTTTAAGGTATGGTTTGTAGGTCATGTTATGCTATGATGAAGGGAGATGAAGCGTAGATTTTTATTGACTTGGAAAAAATTGCTTTTTTTTTCCAGATATTTTGCCCCCCACCCCCGCCCCTAAATTTAAGGCAGATTCCCAATATAGTGGTTAATAGAAGTAGAGATGCTACCCGTGCAGGCTCCCCAGGAGCACTTTGCCCCTGCAGCCCTGCCAGAGCTGTACTCTTCTTTCAGGCAATTTAATACTAAGTGTCACCTTGCGTAGGCTGTCCTCTTAGAGCAGAGTGCATCTTTGGGACAGCATCTTAAGTGATCCTGCTGTTTTAATCATTTTCCTTTTACTTCATAGTCTCTGTTTAACGCTTTCTTTTCTTGCTGTACTGAACCTTCACAGAAATCGGCCTAGAAAGTTAAGCCCTGAGCTGTGGCAGTGGCTTCCTCACTAAACAAACATGCCCACAGTGCTGTAAAGTCATCGTTGTTCGGGTTAGAAGTGATGGAAAACAGGATGAAAGCTGTGATAGTGTAGACTGATGTGTACACCTCAAAGGTTAATGACTGCCCTTGAACATACGGGAGACGAAGGCCGGCGTTGGGAAGTAAGGAAGAGCCTCCAGCTCTTCTGCTCCCCTGTGCACTGACTCCAGGAAATAAAAAAGGGGCGAGGGAGTCATGACTGATAAGGGCAAAACGCTCCCTGCGCTTCCTTTGATGCCCAGGGTTTTATGGCCGCGCGCAACAGCCCTTCCGGCAGTCGTGCCGGCTGCGGGAGTTGTCCTCCTCTTCCCGCCGCCCCTGTGGCGAAGGGTGACGCGGGGCTGCTGCTCCAGGGCAATCCTCGGCTAATCCGGGGAAATCCGTTTGCCTCGGTCAGTCGATACAGGCAACGATCCCTTTACCCTGGTTGGGCTGTCTTCCTGGAGGTAACTTGGAGGACAGCGTTAGCTAGGAGGACATCGGCCCCTCACTCTGGAAAGGCTAAAATGCATTAGCTCTGCTCACACTGGGAAGCGTACACTTGTCCTGGTGCCAATATATCAGAATTCCTTTGGAAAGGAAATAGCTGCAGTTTTACAGAGATCATCCTTGGAGTCTTCAGCTTATTAGCCCGTCTAGCGCGCCCCATGCGAGCCGTGCCACGGCCTCACCAGGGCCGGGTGCCTGTGTTGGTGTCTGCTCCCCGCGAGCGCTGGGCTCCTGTGCTTTGAGCTGCCGCCTGCTGAGAGGCCCTGTGGGCCCCGACGTGGTGGGGAAGGATGGCTTGGAAATTAGCCTCGAATTTGACAAGGGATTGAGGAATCTGTCTGGCACACTGAGCTGTGCTTAATCTTTGATCCCTCTAACTGGTCAGCCCGCTGGTCTTTAGTCTTTTAGCTCTTCCGGCTTGTCGTTCCTTCTGTGATCTAGAAAAATCAGCTGTTAGCTCTTCCTGATCTCTGCAGAAAGAATAAGAAGTAAAAACTTGAGAAACTCAATAGGAAAAGTATCTATGAAGCAAACCTTGGTCTCACATGATTATAAAATCAACCGACTATATTTCATATTAAAAAAAAAGGAAAAAAAAGAAGCCTTTATCTGTATTTGACCTTTCCTTAGAAATCCTGGCCTAGTATTCCGAGATGCCTGTTTCCCACCAGCCTGATGTTTTGCACGCACACGCACGCCTGCCAGCTCCGCAGCGCAACGGCTTTCCACAGGCTCTCCCTCTGAACCTCAGCTAAGTCCCGCTTATTAAAACTCAACCTCAGGCCCAGAAATCCAGCTTGCTCCCTCTTCTCAGCCCCGGCCTGTCGCCCAGACGAGGGTCTAGCCCTCCCTCGCAGCAGCGCTGCGCCGGCCCCGTGGCCTGGATGCGCGGGGCGTATGTAGGGCAGCGTGCGGCCGCGCGGCGCCACACCGCTGTTTGTGGCGCCGTGGCTCCCGCTGCGGCCGCTGGGGCGGGCGGCACGTGCTGCGCGTGCGCGCGCGGCCCGTTCGGCGGTGAGCGATGCGGCTTAGCAGAGTGCTGGTAGCGCACATGCTTTTCAAAAAGCTCTTAATGTAACGCTGCAGCCCATACAAATTAATCTGCTCGACAGCATGAATTTTCACTTTCCTTTTTCTAATGTAATTGTGTGCTCAGTGGCCTGTGCATTAGAGGGTGAATTAGCAAGTTAATTTGCCCTGGAAGTTAGTGAGAGAATTGCTTTTACATCCTCAGGCTGTGTGAGCCCAACTGCAATGTGAGCGTATCGCAACGCAGAGACGCTTTTATTTTTAGCTGTGCTTAGGGGGCTTAGCTTAACCTGTTCTCAAGTTAAATTTGTAATTATTTTACAGTCAGTATCAGTGCTTTTTTCTAGATGCGTTCTGAATTATAGTGATCACTGTGGGCTTGATTCTCTCCCCTGCTCTCTGATCCTTTAGTAATTTGTGCTTTCCTTGAGGGGAATGCTCTGAGAGCAAGCTACCTGCTCTTCATCTGAACAAGGATGGAGGAATAAATAAATGATGATTAACTTTATTATTAATAATCAAAGCTAATTAATGCTTACGTTTTGAGTTGACAACTCTAATTAGCGTTTACCGATCTACCTCACTAACGTTACAGCAAACCAAGTTGCTTCCGACTCCCAACTTCACAGGAAGGGCTCCACAGCCCTGGCTAATGTTTCTGCCACAGGGCAAGCAAGTTCCCCAGTGGCACCGGGGCTGTTGCAGCTGTGGGGCTGAGGGGAAGGCTCGCATCGGAGAGCCAGGATCTCAACACAGGAGATGCGAAAAAGATCCAAGAATAGCAACATTTTTGTTCAAAGACGTGGATCCCAGCGGTGCGAGGTTAAACAGGGCCAGCGTGCCTAGTGTTACCCTTGCCTGGCTCACATGGAGGGCTCTGGCAGGAACGGGAGCAGTGCCCGAGCCCAGGCAGCGACTTTGGCCTCCGTAACGTCCTACGGGCGGCCGTCCTGGGCGCTGACCATGCACGGGTAAACTAGTTGTTACGGTCCAACCGGGTAGTTGTCGTGGAGCTACAGGGTGTTTAAGCCGTTAAGGTTGAAATGGGCAGTCTGAAGAAGGCATGATCTTGTTGCTGTGACAAGCCCGTTTTTTGTTATTTTAAGGTTCTTGCATAACTCTATCGCTACAAAAATGCAAGAGAAGTATGTTTGGCCATAATATTTCACATTGTAAGATATAAAACATTTCTATGTTACTTTAGTGCAGATGTTTCTTGGAACTGCTGGAGAGAGTCCAGCGCAGGGCTACAAGGATGATCAGGGGCCTGGAACATCTGCCCTGTGAGGAGAGGCTGAGGGAGCTGGGCCTGTTCAGCCTGGAGAAGAGAAGGCTGAGAGGGGATCTAATCAGTGTATATAAATACCTCAAGGGAGGGAGTGCAGAGGACGGTCATGGTCTCTTTTCAGTGGTGGCCACTGATAGGACTAGAGGAAATGGCCGGAAACTGAAACATCAAAAATTCCATAGGAACTTAAGGAAAAATTTCTTAACAGTGAGGGTGACAGAGCACTGGAACAGGCTGCCCGGAGAGGTTGTGGAGTCTCCTTCTCTGGAGATCTTCAAAACCCGCTTGGATGCAGTCCTGCGCCACGTGCTTTAGGTGTCCCTGCGTATGCAGGGGGGTTGGACTAGATGATCTCTAGAGGTCCCTTCCAACCCTAAGCGTTCTATGATTCTATGATTCTATGATTCTATGAATTTGGAGTGAAGGAGCCATTCATGTCTTTTTGGAGGATGGGTAATATAACTGTTGCTGTCAAGCTGCTAGGGACTGGTGTGTCCTAATGTGGCACAAAGTAGCGCAGTAATGACTGTACTGTGATCGTTAGAGAGCATGTTTTGTTATTAAACCAATAGAAATATGTCAAGAATTACCTGTTGACCAAGAAACAGGGAGCTGGGCCTGTTCAGCCTGGAGAAGAGAAGGCTGAGAGGGGATCTAATCAGTGTCTATAAGTACCTCAAGGGAGGGAGTGAAGAGGACGGTGATGGTCTCTTTTCAGTGGTGGCCACTGATAGGACTAGAGGAAATGGCCGGAAACTGAAGCGCCAAAAGTTCCACAGGAACTTAAGGAAAAATTTCTTAACAGTGAGGGTGACAGAGCACTGGAACAGGCTGCCCAGAGAGGTTGTGGAGTCTCCTTCTCTGGAGATCTTCAAAACCCGCTTGGACGCAGTCCTGTGCCACGTGCTCTAGGTGTCCCTGCGTATGCAGGGGGGTTGGACTAGATGATCTCTAGTCCCTTCCCACCCTAAGCATCCTATGATTCTATGATTCTATGAAATAGCAAATAATATACTCAAGTAAACCATGTGTTCATGTCTGACCGTAGAAACCCTTCGCTAAAACCTAGATTCTGTCTCCTCTTGTCATGATACTTAAATTAACATGCCGTTTTTCTGTTCTTGCTTGTTTTTTCCTTCAAGTACTGTTGTAAACTGAGCTCCTCATTAAGCAGAGATCTCTTGAGATCGCTTCTGGGTGCAGAAGAGGGGGGTGTTTTGAGCCGGGAGGACCCTGCAGGGCCAGGTCGCTGCCCTACTTTGGGCGCTGGGGCTGGCAGCGCTCCTGGCAGGGCTGCTCCCGGGGCAGGGTGTTTTTGCCTCGCAAGTGGGGCAGGGGCTAGACAGCTGCCAGCACCAATAACCGCTGCTGTGAGCGGCTTAGCGGAGCCTAAGCCCCAGGCTCCTGACGCAGCCTGCGGGGAGGCGCGCGGCAGGCTGCCCCGGCACAGCCGCCCGTGGGGATGTGACAGACGCCGCGTGGATCAGGTGCGGGGCCAGAAACGGTGCGAGCGGGTCGCGCTCGGCCTCCAAAGGCACTTTTGATGGCATGCGTTCGTGACACTGCTGCACCTGCTCTGTGCGCAAAGCCTCGTCCTTTCTGCTGTGCGTTTGCACAGTTGCCAGCCCAAACGCTTTTTGCGTGATGCAAGTCGGGAGACCGAAACCTCGCGTTTGGGGCATCGTGCGTCGTGCCATGGATTCACAGTAGACCTCTGCAACTCGGGCGAACACAGTGCTGAATATAATGGAGGCAATAGGTAAGCAGCTCACTCTTCGTGTTTCCAGGAATAATCCTTTTAAATGGTTTCCTGATTAAAATTTGTAGAGGAAAATGCTATTATCTTTAGCCAGGGGATGTACATAGTCTTTTTCCCTTGCACTTTAATTTCTTAATTAATTTTAAGGAGTCTAATGTAATGCAGGAGTTTGCAGAAGAGTAATTTCTGAGTACACTGATGTTTTTATTTGATTTCCTAAGATACATTATTAAATTGGAGGGTTTTGGAGTCAGTGATCACAGCCAAGTTGCTTCCTCGATGTTTTGTAACTCAAACAGGAGTCTGTTTTGCTGATGGTGTAAGTCACTATTCAGTTTTAAATATATGATAAAATTGAGTAGATTATAATATTTCTTTAGTATTTACTGTGTGTAACTTTCAACTTAATTCACTTACAAATCACTTTTCTAAAACTCTGGATTTCTTGTTTTAGTCAAATTCTTGGCTATTATTAACCATATATAGTGTAGGTGTCTACTTGCTCACAGCATCATTCAGTCTGTTTTAGTTTTAAGCTCTGCAGGTTTGCGAAAGTGATGGATATCAACGATTGTAATAAGGAGAACAGCAAGGTACCTGTTAATCTAATGAAACTTTTTATATAAGCTAGGACCTATGTCTGCTAAAAAAGCTGCTGCTTGTAGATTGGGACGTTGTGTTGTAGCACCTTTGGCACCAGAGTACTTCCTTCTCCTTCCCTGTCTGGAGCAGGACGGCAGATGAAAGGTGCTCTGCAGGGCAAAACTCTGCGCAAAGAATCATTGCTGAGGGGGACTTAGTGGAGCTTTCAGTAATTCTTAAGATCTTCAGTTATTCAAGTCTGTGTGCATGAAGCTCCAGAACAAGAGTATTACTTTTTTACCTTCCCTGTATTTTCTCTTTATTCTCTTTAATCTTCTGACCACTAAACCCAACAACAACAACAAAATTCTGGCATGAAGATGCGTTGTATTTTGGGGAGGGGGGAGTTCTCTGTGTGTGTGTGTGTGTTTGGTTTTGCCTGTTCTTGCCATCATTCAGCGCGTCCGTTTTCCCCTTCAATGGTCGCCAAGTGCATGTGCCGTAAAGTCCCCGGCGCAGAGCCGTTCTGGGTTGTGCTTCCTGCCTGCGGGGTGTCCCTTAGCTTGCTGTCTTGCGTCGTGTGTTTATTTTCCCCCTGTTTAGCGTACCCAGGCTCAGGATGACACTGAAGTAATGGTGCCCAGGCTGGTGGCCGCCGCTGCCACTTGTGAAGACGTGGGCTCGCGGACGGTGCTCGTGCTGGCGGCGGTTCGGGGGGAGGCCTTTCGCAGTCGTCGAGTGGCGAGGTGCCGTCACGGCAGCGCCCGCTCTGCTCGCCGAGCGCCTGCAGTCAACCGGGGCGGCGGCGCTTTGTGCTCCCCGAAACGCGGCACAGCCGGCCTCGCCTGCGAACCTGGCGCGGTGTAAACGCGCCTGGCTGTTCACCCCGCTGGTTGGGAGAATTCCACCCCTTTCTGTGCTCCTGGGCTCAGGTTGCCGGCTTTTCTCTAGAGGGTGAGGGCTTAGGGAGCGGGAAGCCAGGGGTGCTGAGGTGAGGGCGAGCTGCGGGAGCCTCACGGTGCTTCCTGACATGACCCGGCCCTCCTGATGTGAAGGGCTGTTGATTTAGTCTTTTGCATCACTGCCAAACTCTTTGGGAAATGAGTTTCTCCGAAAAACTTGCACAAGGAATGGCATTTTGCAGCTATCGGATAATGTAGCAGAGTATAAATGGAAGCATAATGTAATGAAAAATGTAACTGGAGGATGTGAAATTGGAGGCAGCATTTCAATTATGAGGATTGGATTGGATGAACTGATAGAAAACAAGGCAAACTCCTCGACTGTTGTAACTTAGGTTGATGAAGGTTCTTTCTAGTTGGTTGTTCTTAAAAATAACCAGATCCTAATGACAGAACTATCCGAATTGCATGGGAAGCCCCTTTATTTTGGGGATAGCCTTATATAAAATGAAATATACATCTACTGTCAAATTCTGTAATGTTTACAGTAAGAAAACAGTAGATGGTGGCTTGGGCTCCAAGGCGACTGCATTTTTTCAAAGTGTATGTTCAGAGAGTGAAATCTGCTGGTGGGAAACAAGAGCAGAGGCCAAAGCTGTGTAAAGTGGAGCAAAAGGGAGGAGGAGGGAGGGCAGGAGGGCTCGGAGTAACTCCTGCAGGTACCAGAGTGCACATTGGCTGGGTGTTTGTGCGTGGGCAGGGGGTTCCTTGTGTTCAGCTGCAAAGTAGCTCCGTGTAAACAGCAAGCTGCTCTAAAGAGGGGTGCCTGAAGGTGCCCGGCCTTTGAAAGAAGATTTCCTGCTGCTTGGCATGGCTTTTCCAAACTAGGGCTTGTGCAACCACATACAGCTTGTTTTTACCCTTCCTGCTGTGGTTGGTGTGGGGTGCATCCCCCCACCTTCCCTGTCTGGGATAAAAATAACCTTTTTTTTTGATCAAGTGGGAGTGATAACATGGTAACTTGTTTTTCCCCCTCCTTCTCTCTTTATTGTCAACAAAAAGGTGTACAGATTTCTTGGTAAAAGAAAAACGTGTAGAGAAATATGGGCAAGGATAGTCCTTGAACTGTTGTGTGCTCTACCTGTGGAGATGAGGTGGAAGAAGTTTTTTTTTATGATAGAGTAGGCCCTAGCTGAAGCAAAAGAACCAAAACTACTGTGTGATTTTTACTGCCGTTGGCTTTTTTAGCAGTAAAATACTTGAAATACTCATGCTGCTTAGCAACAAAATGTCCTGGAAAAAGGCATTTACTCACCTCTATGAAATGAGTATGCAGCTGGTTGTTGATTGAAAGTACAGTAAATACATGAAGGCAAAACGAGGCTTTCACAAATACTCTTTGCAAAACCTCAACATTAAGATGCCCGAAAATAGGCACAGCACTTTGTATAGTATAATTTGGGGAATTATAACTGTGCTATCAGACTGAAAGCCTGAGGATAACTGAGACGCATCCAGTGACTATATATGTGCTTCCTTTTGCAAGGAAAAAAGGTAGGGAGATGTTAGTGGTTGCTCCTTGATACACTCTGGTTTTGGAACATGAGAGTTTGCAGAATTTAAGACATTAGAGGGGTGCTGGTAGGCACAGCAAGCTAATGGGGCACGGAGCTCTGGCTTTCAAGCTTAGGTGATATTTTTAACATAAGTTAACTGAAAACGCATTGGAAACCATTCTCTGCTATTTTTAACAGGTCTAGCACTTTAAAAAAATCCACATAATCCTCTTGAAACAGATGGCCACAGTGAGTTAAAATCCCACACCAGGATTGGAGCTTTTACCCGATGCTGAAACCAATGTCACGACATGGGGGGCGCATCAGTGACTTGGAAGTGAAAACCTATGTCCAAGTTTGGAAAAAAAGACAGGGAAAGTACAAAGCCTGTTGCCTTATGCAGGGACATTTGCTCTCCTGATGTTGGGAGTTGGGAACTGCTGGGTTCACCCCTGTTTATGCTTTATTTCCTCTCTTTTGTAGTCCTTGTACAATCTCATAATATTTTGCAGGTTAACTTGGAACATTGAAATTATTAACCTGTCCCCAAACCTTTCTCAAGTAAAATGCAGAGGTAAAGATATGAAGCCCAAGAACTTATTTGACTTCAAATTATGTAAATATTTGAACAGCTTCCTAATTGAAAGACTGAGGTCTTTCTTTTAAATATCTGTAAAGACAACCAGGTTCATTTCATTCAGGGGATGGGGCTGAGGTGAAAAGGGGGCTGCTGAATTAGTTTCACCAAGAACCAAAGCATATTATATTTAAAAAAAAGACTGTTGACCTTCTGCTTCATGTAAAATTACTGTAGTGTCTCTACAGATGGTGACAAAGCACTGGTGTTCTCAGCCAGATAACTGGAAATAATTTAATACAGTTGGTGGCTAATGGAAAAAAGGCATATTATTTCAGTGTGCTTTTTTATGGAAAAAGAAGCAAATGAGTGGGAGATTAAAGTCTTGACACACATTTAAGTTTTTACGGTTTACGTAAATCACTCAGTAGCCAAGTTTTATCCCCAGTAAATTCCAGCAGAGTTAACCAGAGATTAATTTGACCCAGCTTAAACGCCCGAGTAACTTGTGTGTTGTTTTTCTTTTTTCTTTATTTTTTTCCCTCCATCTTAACATCACAATTGTGCTGAAATGTGCTAAAATTTAGCAAAGGCACAAATCAGTTCGAGCTGTTCTACTATCTATGCCTAAAATATCCTTTTCATTTTCTTCTTTTTTGCTTTGAAAAAAAAACAATTTTCTAGGTGGCGGTGACGGGGCCAGCACAGTCGGTGTGCAGCCTCGCTGGGCACCGCCTCGCCACGCTGCGGATGCCTGCGCCCCGCGCTCTCCTGGCCCTGCCTCTCGGCAAGGCTCCTTCCTTGCAGCTGCCTCTCTCTCATTTGTGTTACCAGCTAAAGCTCCCCAGGGCTGGCGTTGCGTGAGGGCTGACAGAGAGACTTCTCAAGTAGTTCAGAAGCAGGTAAAGAAGGGACCCGAATGTGTGTGGGAGGAAGAGGAGGTGGGGAAGTGATGGCTTTTTTTTTTTTTGGACCTAACCGTTTTAACACGTCTCTTGATGTGCAGTCCAAACTTCCTTATGCCCCCCTCGTCACCATAACTCTAGTGGGCAGCAGTCCTCCCTAGCAAGCTGAGGCACAAAAGGGATGCTGGAAGGTAGAAGATCCTTTCAGGAGAGGTCCGCTTTGTCACTGAAAGCTCAGGAAGTCCTTGGAGCGGGTAGCTTGTGCTATCTGGCATTTCTAAGGCTCTTATTGCAAAGCCTGCTTTAATGTTCTTGCTCTAGTACCTGAAAATAGCACTTGAAAAAGGCAGTATATAAATAACTAGCTTATTGATGACACATACCTTTGTTTAGCGACATCTTGGTGAGGCCATGTAAATCTGAAAATATTTCTTGGTGTTCTGGGTGTGCTCCTGCTGAAACAGGATAACGCTGGGCCGTTCATAGGAGGGCACGTGGGAGGCGAGAGCTCGTCTTGAAGATGCTGCCACTTAAGGAAACTGAGTTTCTCTGGGCTTAAGTGACAGGTTGCTCCTAGGTAGGTGGCACATACTAGTTTTAATCTTTAAAAAACTGATGTAGCATGATTGGTTTCCCCCCTCTTTACTCACTTTACAGAGAGAGACCTTTTCTGTTTGACATGCCCTGTTCTCAGCTTCGTGCTGCCCTAGCTGCCTGCTCCAACACCCTCTCAGCTGTGTGTTGAGAGGGATGTTGGGGCAGGGAGCGGGAGGTCTGATGTGTTGCACCCACTAGAAATGTCCTGTGAAGAAGCTGTGCTGCTGGGCATGACACATGAGCACTTAATAAGCTGGATTGTTGTAAAAGAAGTTGATATTGCTGCAGCTATAGGTGACTTGTGGTCTTTTAGCTGAGGAGTCCAGGGTACTTGTGCTGAGGTATGCTGATGCTTTGTACAATGATGAATACAACATCTCTGCTGATTTAATAATCTAGACTTTTGCAAAGGCACAAGGGTATTAGTAGGGTCATGAGGACAGATTTGGAGCGGTCACTTTATCATCTCTGTCTAATTAAATCATAAGCAAGTCTTTAACTGTACTAAATGCGAGTGTAGCTCTTAATCCTCCAGATTTTAATGGCCTGAATACATCCATGGAGGCAGAGATGGCTTTTGTCAGGCTGCAGCAGGCTTCAGAAGATGCATCTAAACGTGGCTGCTAAAGGAGGCCGTGATACCCTGAGAAGGCAACAAGTCTTTGGCTCCTTCAGTGTTTTTTTTCAGTAGCTTCCACGCAGTTGCCAAGAGAGCTGGTCTGCTCACAAACCCGTTGCAATATGTAGGCTCCTCTGTGTGCCAGTGTGAACCCGTGTAGTATCTTTATGGACAATAATAGGTGCATCTACGAAAGCAAAGCACGAGGCAGGGACGTCCAAGCTCTGTTTCATCAGGCTCCTGCCTTGCCGCGTCAGCCTGGCGGAGCCCCAAGGCGCTGCGGCTCCCAGTGCTTTCTGGCCCCCTGTTCCAGCGCTTTCTGGCCCTTCCTTTTGTTGAAGACTGCCACCCCCCTCGCCTGGGCACCAGAGGAATGTGGAAAGGGTGAGGACAGGAAACAGCGCAAAGAATTTAGACCCTCGCTTTCCCCTTCCCAAGCAGGAGCTCTGCTTTCCACTCGCTTTTCCCGTAGAAAGGCTCTTCCTCGTGCCGGGGTGACTGGGTCCCTTGGGGGGTGCCGGGGGACTGCACGGCTTCCTCTCCCTCTCAAGCTCTTGTAATTACCGCTCGTGCTGCTCCGTCTGCGTGGCTCCGTCTGCCTGCGCGCCTCTCTTGTTGCACCCTCCGAAACTACTGATTTAAGAACTTAATAATTACATACCCGGAAAAACACTCATTTGTATGATATTTTTCCTGCATTCAAAGCTCTCCTACCCGCTGTAGTGAGTCTTGTGCAACGTGGTGCTACCGAGGGCAAAACGAGGAGTGGATCTGCCACTCGCTCTTGCGCCTCTGCCTGTTATAGAGTCTGTTATAGAGCCTGTTCAGTGGGAGCTGGAATATCTTTCCGGAATAAATTTTCTCTGGCACATGAGCGCCAAGGAGAGGAGGGCGTGCTCTGTTCTCACTGGCTTTAGTCTTCAGCTAGTCCACCCTATACCGTAACTTCAGCTGATGTTGTTATGGTATGGGCTTGCCTGCACTTTGGTACTAAAGAAATACAGAGCTTCAGTTGACCTCTAAAATCCTGTATCATGGAAATACCAGTGCTGGGATGCAGATGGGGGGTGCTTAGGGTTGCTTTGGGATGTTCCTGCAATTTGTTTCTCTGGTCTGGTGTCAGGCAGAGTCCCAACACCTGTAGCAGTTAGTAACAGAGGACGTGGTGCATCAGCCACAAACCGAACCGTGCAGTCAGGGCACTGCTACCGGTGTGTGTTATCCAAAGCAAAAAAAGTTCCCCCCCAAACAACGGCAAAAACCACAGATGACAGCACTGCCAGCTGTTATGTAAATGCAGAGAAGTCCTTAAATCTGCGCTGAGCAGTGTACGCTGCTGCTACGCTGCCCAGCCTGGCCTGGGAGGGAGGCTGCGTGCCCACATCTCCCTGTGCCCGTGCCGAGCTGGAAGTTCAGCCCTGTTTCTTAGCTGGCCTCTCCCTGGGCCCATTCCAGCCTGAGCGCGTGGAGTCTAAGTGCAAATATTTCCAGCCATTTGCTTGTAAGGGTAGGGTGGAAGATGACAGCCTGGGTCACCTGCTGCGTTACAGGACGTTTTGGTGCAAGGGAAGCAGCCGAATGCTGCTTTTTAGTGTATCCCAAGTAGTTTGTGGCAGCCACTGTTTGTAACTATCAGTTAAATGCAGTGAGCTTTGGATCCCACCAGCCATTTGAAGTATCCATTAAAAACAATAGCAGGCTGTTTTGAAAAATAGCTTACAAATAAATAAATAAATAATGACATTTTACATCATAATTTTTGCCCAGCACTTCATGTGCTTAGGAAAGTAAGCTCTTGTTAATCCTGTTTTAGGGTTTTCTCTGGAGAAAGAAGTTAACTAGTCCTATGAGTTTAGGACATAATCAAGCCTTTCTGGACATTATGTTTTGAAATTCAAGAGAGTTTTTGTCTCTATTCAAAATTGGAAAACAATTGTGGTAATTTCTTTTGATTCACAACTAATAAGCCCAGAGGAGGCTGTAGTTATTTTCTGGTTTCTCTGCCCTCGTGACTTGCTTTATCGTCCTGGTTCATAGGGCAGGTGTGAAATAAGAGTATTTTACATAATATGTTTATTTTATCTGTGTTGCTTTTGTGATGTCTAATTCACTGCCAGACAGTTCAGGTCCTACTCCGAGGGACAGTTTTGAACACCCTTGAGCTTTTACATAAGGTTCTCTTGGCTCCATCTGAAAGGCACAAATCTAAGCTTAGGAACAGCAGGAGGTGCTTGCAGGGGTAACAACAGCTTTGACTACTGCTACAGGGAAGAGAATCGTTTAACATATGGAAATACATAAGCCATTTACCTTCCCATTGAACATCCCGTCCTGCAGCTTGACTCATGCTGGCACTGTGTGTTTCAAGGGCTTCTAGGAGGACAGTGTCCCTTTTTTCCCAGTTCACAGGTTGGTTACAGTCTCTTAATCATTACAGTCTCTAAAGGCAGCTCTTCCCGAAGGCTCAGAGTGGTATCCAAAGAGAGCCCTAAGGTTCATGAGCTTCTGACTGAATGACAGATAACATGGAGGGTCTTTAAGAGATTCCCTTGGAACATGCATAGAGGATTAGCACCAACTTGCTAAGACCTTTACAAATTCACGTCATTCAAATACAACATTATTTCTTCTTACTGAAAAAAATCCTTTGTCTCCCTAGAATATTGTAAATTTTTACAAGTTTACTGGAGTTCTCATCTTCTCAAATGATCAGGATTGTTAACATATGTAATTCAGCACACTACTAGGTATTTTTCCCCCAACAGAATTGACAAGCACGCTATCCTCTTTGCTAGAAGTTGTTCTTGCAAGGCAGTATGATGCTACTTCACCAGACCCAACCCGTTGTAAATGTGAAACTTTGTTCCTGCGCACACTGAGTGCAGAGACACTTTCTCACCTGGGCAGCTCCAAGCGGTTCTTCAGACACTCTTCTCCTGGGACCTCACTGAACACCCCAGACACATTTTTAATGTTAACTTTTTATGTTCAGCTTTATAGTGACTTTAGACTAAGGAGATCAGAAGGCTTTAGATGTTTATGGCTTGAAATTTCTGCTTTCCGGAACCTTTCTGCTAACCTCCTCTAAAACAAAGTTATGGACCCTCAACTGTCCATGAGGTTAAAAAAATTTGCGTGCAGCTCTTTTGGAATTTTATCTCTGAAGTTACTTTAAAACCATGACGAAATACCTTGCCCAGTTGCTCCGCCAAACTCAGCATGTTGCAAAGTGTCTCTGTTCGCATTACGTAGCTACAGATAGGGTGGTTATTTTTTGTACAGATGAGTAGGAGAGGCTATTTTGTTTCCCCAAAGCATTCCTGTCTGCTTAGATAGGTGCTTTGGAAGTAAAAATAGCTTAGTCAAGGCCAAAAGTAAAATTTTTAATGATTTAAGCTTAGTCAAGGTTGAGAGAGAAACCTAAAACAAAGCTTTAAAAATAAATATATGTTTGTATTTGTACATTTAAACTGCTCTCTTGAAAGCCTTGGCTTTGCAGAGCCGCTGTCTCTAGTTGCATCAGCTTTTGGCACTGATATGCTGTTAAGAGAAGAGAAATGCTTGTTGGAAGCAGAAAGTGCTGACAGCTTTGTTTTGTATTTTAATTGCAAAGCTGGCGCAGCATCAGGTAAGCACTAATGAAAGCTCGTTGGCTCTCACTTCAGGTCTTTTTAAAACTTCTGTTTTAAAGGAGCTCAGGCAGGAACGCAAAGCATCTTCTTGTTGTGTTCTCTGTTGTACAGCTGTGATATGAATCCTGTTTTTTCAGAGTATGGTAGGACAGCGATGTTCTGGAGCTACCTGGCTGTGCTGGTCAAGGTACTGTCTACTGCAACAGCACCTTGTGCCAGTGATTGACAGTGAAACGTCTGTTGTGTTAACACAGACCAATAATTTAGAGACGTACTGTTATTTTAGTCATACTCAGTGCATGCTTAACGTCTGTAGTCTAAAACCTTATTTTTGGTAAGCTATCGACTGCCTGAGTCTGTGGATAGGTTAGAAGGGACCTCTAGAGATCATCTAGTCCAATCCCTCTGCTCAAGCAGGGATATGTGTTCTTCTGTTGTTGAAATGGATGAGAAACATGAGTTTGCCAAGAAGAGGTATCCTGAGATAAAGTGACTGCTCTGGAAGAAATAATTTCATTTTTCATTTACTGAAAAAAATGGGAAAGCCTAATTGGACTTTTTAGTTTGAGCTGAGGAGCTTGATTAGAAGACAGGCAAATGCAGAGTATCAGAAACCATACAAATAACCTAATGGTCATCTGGATCAACAGGAAGACGAGGACAGTCTCTAGGTTTATGGGGCACCGATGCTCTGTTCTCAAGTGAAATTAAGCACAGCAAATGATTCCGGCCTTAGCTTGTTGCAGGAGACTGTCAGAGCCATGGAAAGTGCTAATATCCTAGTGTGGAGCTCTTTGCAACAGATGAGATGCCCATTAATTTCAGAGGACCTGCTTGAGGTGCTAGTGGGAGCTTGCTAATGTTTAATCTCAGCAAGCTGGTCATTTTGAGCCTCTGCTATGGTTCTTTGTGACAGAAAACATTTTTATGAAAGATTGAAGCGGCCTTGATGATCTTGTCTCCCTCTGGAATGGCAATCAAAGGACAAGGCTCATAAAGAGTAGCTTTCTAGACAAGGTCATTTTTTGTCCTTAGAGTTAATTCCTACCAGCGTGACACCAGGAGCCTGGGAAGCAGTTAATACCTGACCTGATGCCAATGGTGACTAATGTGTGTGGCCCCCAGTTTGGGGATCCAGCCTAATGTTTGTCTCCATTACAAGCAAAATTTTATAATAGTTAATCAAGCCGGAAAATTGTTAGTTTGGGAAGATAGGAGGTAATTTGTGAGAACCTTTGTGCTGTTGGTATGGAGCCTGTTCAGTGCTTGCACATAGAAAAATGTAATGCCTTTCCATTCTACGCCCGGCCTCTCAGCCATGGCCGTGGTGGCAATGGAAGAGCTGGAGGGCAGCAGCTGAGTGACCTGCCTGAAGGTGAGGCAGTCCCTGAGAGCATTTCCTCTTGAAGGCAAGGGGAGAAGCCAGATGACCCCTTGGAAGGTTCTGGACCAGTGACATCAACTGCCAGGCAACAAAACAGGCTGCCTGCGCTTTCGGAAACATGACCCAGAACATGGGGAACGATGCATTGCTCTGGGGAGCCAGATACTGTAGTTTTAGCATTATGTGTGTGTGTTGTTTTTGTCCTGTTTGTGCACCAGTTTTATATGATGCTTTTTTTTTTTTTTTTTTCCTTTCTCTCTCCTTTCTGAGCTGCACTTGAAAATCGAGTGCACAAAACAGGAGCCTGAATTTTGTACTGGTCCTGTGGTGTGGTTAAGTTGCTTGCAACTAAACTGTCTACTTGACAATCCAGTTTTTCCTCTACTTTTTCTGGACCATAGATCATGTCTCAAAGTGTGCCAAGTATACTCTCCTTTCCCTAGTGATCTTTGGCCCTTCCCTTCAAAGATTAAATGCATTTCAAACTACTGGATAAAATATCGTTAGCATGTAATTCTCATTGTTTCTGGGGGGAAATTCAGACATCCTTCATGAAAGTATTTATGCTGCTCTCGGCAGCGGCAGCATTCTGCACCGGTGTGCCCTGGTGACACGGCTGCAGCGAAGGATGGGGCTGAGGATTCTCAATTCTTGTTTTTCCCATCTGGGGGTAGTAGCCAGCCACTGTTAATTAGAAAGCTGCAATTCCGTGAAACCTTTTATTGTTGTTGTAAAACAAAGATGTTTTGCATAATAAAATAACCCCAAGTTAGAATTTTGTCCTTCTCATGCTTGATTCGAATTTTACAAGGCAGATAGCAAATAACTAAGGACGGGCAGTTTTTGTTTTTTGTTGTTTGGGTTTTTTTTCTCGGGAAAAAAATTATATAGCAGTCTGAAAGGGCTGACTGAAGCTGTCAGCGTGCCCTGAAGGAGCACTGTGGATGTAGTTTTAGAGCTGTGCCTCTTTGTGTCCCTGTGCATCCACGCTGGCCATCCACGTTGGCCACGCACCAAATCCCGCACTTGAACGCCACCGCATCCCGGGTGCTGGGTGCTGTGGAGGGTGTTTTGGCTGAAGGAGGCGGCAGCTCTTCCTGGCGGGCGCTGGCATCAGCACGGGCGGAGGGAGCGTCGCTCCTCACCAGGGCTGAGCAGCGTCTTCCTCGAGGGACCTCTGGCTGCTTCTGAGCTCTTCAGGCTGCTCCAGGCCCCGTGGAGGCCAGTGCAGAGGCTCCTTCCCTTCCAGAGACACCCAGGTACCTGCTGCCCTGTGGGCAGGAGGAGGGTCTGATGCCAGCAGAGAGCAGGGGAGGCTGGGGGAGCCCTTGGAGGGGTTCAGACCAGCGTGTCCCAAAAACTGCCAGGACAAGAGGTTAGAAGAAGGTCACAGGGCAGCAGGCTCAGGAACAAGATAGAGAGAAGGCAGGGCCTGAGAGCAGGCTTAGCATCAGGAAAGGAGCAGGGAATGCAATTGGGGAAAGGGGGAGGAGAGCAGCTGGGGGGAAAGAATGGAAAATGCTAGCAAAATGTGTCCCTTTTTTATCCCAGCTAGTGGCAGGGTAGTAAGTCCTGCAAAACAGCTTTTATTATTTGCAGAATACCGCATCTAGATTTCCTAAATAGCTTTTGATAATCTATGCCAGGGGAGGGAGACATGTTTTATAAATGTACCTATTTTTAAAACATTTTTTGTTAATTTTAGGTTTTTCTAATATATGTCAATATGTGATACGGGCTGCATGTTGATAGCCAAAATAGCCAAGTCCAAGCACTGAAAAGTCAGGAAATATCAGAAGGAAACTTGCATATGTATCTTGAATCAGCTATGTCTGGCATATGTATATATCTAAAATGGATTTTAAGTATATTAATGTGTCCTTGGAAGTTATTGGCCCTCTGAGTAAGGCTAAACAGCTGTGAATGAAGGCAAGCTTTGATCTAGCTGAGCTGCGCTGCATACGTAAAGTTGTGAAGAAATTGCTTAGTGGAAACATAATTTACAGGCGTGTTTGTTGTTGTATAGGTCCGCTCTGCAAACTTTTGGGGACTTCAGACAGTTTGTAGGTTAGTTATTAGAAACATTAGTCCAAATATTATGAACGTTTAGTATGAAATGTTCATAATATGTGAGGCGTGTTCTAAAACACCAGACACTTTGGGGTTTGGGTTTAAAGTAACCTCTTTTGTTGTTGTTGTTTAAATTGAATACACCGACTTAGTGTTGGTTTCTTTTGATTACTTCATGTAGTACTTAAAGGCAGATGTTTTACACTACAAATGCTGTCATGTCATCCTTACAATACAACAAAAATTAGGTCTGAAGAATATGAAGAATAAACCATTTCACATTTTTTTTTCTTTTTTTTAATCTGATTCTTTATCCTGTCCATTGCCACAATCCAGCCAGCAGAGTAGGGGGATTTGTCACAGGTCATGAAGGCACCAAATTCGATGGTGTGTTTTATTTATTTATTTATTTATTTGTTGCTTTACACACTCTTTGATTTGGTAGATCAGCACATTACCTATCGACATCAGACTAAAAGCAATGTGATGAGTCTGGGAACATTTTTGTTTATCCATTAAGGAAAGCAGACTATATACTGTGTTATTTTTCATTTATTTTCTCTTCTTCATCTGTTCTTAATATGCTATCTCTCCAGAAGAAACTTTGTGTGCAGGGGTTAATCAAAACCTGAATACTGCTGGATCTTCTCAAACTGGTTTTCAGATTATGGGACATGTTTAAAATATAAGCTAGTCAGTCAGAGACAACGTTTCCCTGGAGACCAGAGGGGAAAAAAAAAAAAAAAATGAAGTATAGGCCTTGTGAGGCTGAAAGCTGCAAATCATGGGAGTGGGGCAACTTCATTACCAAGATGGCTAACGAGGGAGCCTTTGGAAAGCCACGGGCTCTGGCGCCTAAGGGTCTATCAGGAAACGTGCATGGACTTAGAATGGTTCATGCAACTGTGTAAAGGACTCCTCTGCTTCTGGGCATATGGCAAATGTTTGTGCTGCCCAGAGACATCCCAGGAAGAATCTGGAGGAAAAAAGCACTGTGGTTTTATCTGTGTACCCGAAGTGATAGGTTTTTTTGTTTGTTTGTTTGGCTTTTTTTTTTTTTTTAGGAAATTAAAGAAGAACCACAGCATGCTGATAACCATTTGATGTGCTCAGAGAGGCTTAAAACTAAGTGTTGTTAGTGCTATTTAAAGATTGCATTTGGATAATGGCTGTTCAAGTGTATAACTCTAGAAATAAACTTTACAAATGATCATCGTGTTTGCAAAGTCAAATATTTAAATCTGAGAAACAGAATTAAAGTCTCTTTGTGCACCCTTAATTTGGCATATGCAATATTCTAATTAACTGTTTGATTCTGCTCCCGTGACAAGCAGCACCTTACTCAGAAGTCCTGTTGTAGCTGAGTATGAGTAAAGATCACAGTAAATACTGCAGTAAAGTATCTGACCCTGAAATGGAAACGGGATTTTTTCAGCTTTCTGTGATATACAGCACTGAAGGACAGCTTTTTCCACTAAATGATGTCTTGATTATATAGCTGAGCTCTTGGCTGGTAGCAGCTGTGTTCATCTTGATCATCCTTAAATGTAACAGTGTAATCCCGATACAATTTTTATTTCTTATAGTGAGGGAATGATTAGGGATAAGTCATGCAAAGAAAATAGGTTTCCCTAAATCACTATTTTAGCTTTTTTCTCTTTCCAGTGATGGTAGAAACGCTCCTTTTGCTTCACTGTTTCTGAATGCATGCGTTTGGGGCCATGCTGAGTGCTTGTTTTCTTTAGCTTGCAGTAACAGACGTATCCTTTATATAGAGGAGAAGAATTAGAGGCGGGGATGTGGCACTTGCCCTAGGTAGTTCGGCGCCCGCCATGACGACCTCTCCCTGCGTGGCAGAGGCCGAGGCAGGCTAGCAGAAAATGGCCTCCTGTCCTGGGTTGAGCGTGCCTGACATCAGCGTGTGGCTCGTGTGCGCATCCCGGAGCCGCGACGTGACAGCGCGCGGTCCTCGAGCCGCCTTCCCTCTTCCAGAAACTACAATCGGCCCAGAGCGGGCCGCGTAAGCGCAGCCCGGCTTCAGTGAGGCCCTTCCTGCTGTCCTGGTTCAAAGCGGCTGTTGTTGCAGAGACCGGCTGTCCTTACTCACAATGTGGTGGTTTCCGAGTGTGTGTGTGTGTGTGTGTGTGTATTTAAAAT
Source organism: Tinamus guttatus (assembly GCF_059628265.1). NCBI lineage: Eukaryota > Metazoa > Chordata > Aves > Tinamiformes > Tinamidae > Tinamus > Tinamus guttatus. The sequence goes on along the minus strand of NW_028288885.1, from coordinate 1,039,161 downwards.
TGGAGAGGTGGCTGTAAACACTTCTGTGAAAGCAATATCTCCGGCCTAATACAAGCCACAGGATTTTGCCCAGCAGCCCTCGCAGTGGTGAAGCGGTTACCGACATTACTTGTACTGGTGTCATGGGCTTTGTTAGGTGGTCTAGAACGTTCTTCCAGAAGAAGAATCCCAATAGCTGTCCCAGGCATGAATCTAAATGGCCTAATGAGTTGTGTGTGGAGATAGCTTAGGCACCAGCAGCCCTGTAGCTACCTCAGTGTAGGTAAGGCTCGGCTTTGCATCTCAGCTTAGCTAAGAGCTTGAGCTGGAGGTTGATGTTGACAGCTCCCCTGCTGCCAGTACCAGCATTAGCTGAGTCAGGAGATGAGTTCCACATGGCAATGAACTCAGTCCTTAGTAAATGAGAACATTTTACTTCATTATTTAAAGGACCGCAACTTGCTGAGAGAAGTCTGAGCAACTTCTATAGCCCATTACAGTCTTTGAATTTTACTCCGTGTTCATTTGCATGAAGCACTAATTTTCTTAAGCTGTTAGTGTTAAACAGAGATGGTTCTGTTTTCCTGTCTATCTCCCCTTTCTGGATTTTGAACAGCCTTATTTTTACTGGTTCTTTGGCATGAGATTTTTGAAAATCTCTCTAAAGCCACTTGTCACTCAGTGCCAGTGCAGAGCCAGTCCTTGGACCAAAGCACTGTCAGTGTCCAGGCACTTACTGTCTGTCTCTGTAAATATTGCATTTCTATCTTCGACCGTAGGATGAAAAGAACTATTAAAACTGTAGGCTAGGCAGTCGTTACCCTGTTTTTCTCCTTGTGATGCACCTGCATATGTTTGTTCCAAGTGAGATGGTTGAACAGAGTTTCTCTTGAAATGGTCGTCCTCATATTTTCATTTTTTCAGCAGGGTGAAGCTGGCAATAATATGCTTAAAGCAAATAGAGGATGAGAGTCATGAATTCACTCGAGTACAATAATTTTGAGTTTGAAGTGATTTAAAGCAGGGGAGGGGGAATCTTCGACAAGAGCATGTCCTTTGGGCTTTATTCTAGGTGGCATTTGGTAAAGGTTGGGAGGGGAGTGTGTTGTCTTTCATGGGACAGGCTAATAGACAACAATTGAACCCAGTGAGAGAGGCTGTGCCAAAATGGGAAGTTCTGAGGAAAGATGATGGTTGAGGTCGTGAGAAGATTAGAGAGATATTGAATCTGTCTTAAAAGCTCTCTGTGGTGAGAAGCCATGCAGTGGGAAAGCTGGGTTATCAAAGATCTTGTTTCCATGCTTATATGAAGGGACAGCGTGAAGTAACTTAACAAGGAAGAAAGCTTTGAAGGTGACCAGTCCTGAAGCTGACCAGTCCTTCTGTTTGCACGGTTCATGACACTTCATTTTCAGTGTTTTGACCTTCTTTAAAACATGTGCAGCCCTTTCTGGCGGGAAAAGAATGGGAAGCATCCTAGTATTTGGAGTATGTCGGTGGTTGCCAGTTGTTATAGCAGAGAAAGGGAAGTCATTAAAGCAGAAAAGCAAGCTGCTGCAATCTGTCTGTCTTCGATGTAATCTCTGGGAAGCCAGTACACAGCTGAATTTGTTCCCTATGGTAAAAAGCAATTCCAAAACCTCACCTGTCAGGGGCAAAGCTCAGCAGAATGAAATGTCAGTGAACATGATAAGCATTGCCCTGCTTTTACAGAGGACCTAGCTTGCTAAGTAGGGGGGATGCTTATATGGAGATATCCCCATATGGCAACAGGAATCACTCTGTTACCGTATGAAGGCATTAATAACTGCAAGAGAAAACACTATGTCTTGCTGCCGTGGCAGAAGAGCCACTATTTGAGCTCTGTGTCTTAATGGTGAAGCCGCTGAGACTGTAGTCGTTCACCTCATGCACGTGCTGTTAGGGCCTGTCAAGCTAACGCAGACTGAACACGCGTGGGAGGAGTTGAGGTAATACCTGGGGGGAAAGGCTAGATTTGCTATTTGATGCAGTAAGGATGTGATGGCTGTTTAAATTGGTGGCTTGGTGAGGGAAAAGCCATGTGACAGAGGATGTCCCTTTAAGTAATAAGTACAGGCTCATTTTGTGGGGTATTTCTTTTATTTTAAAATATGTATTGCATCGAATTGAGCATGCTGCATTGTTAAAAAGAGTTCTTTTGGGGATTCCAAGGGATATCTTGGGATCAAGCTGCTTAATGAAGCAAACTTCTGAATACCAAAGTCTCCATTTTTTCCTTCTTTCCATCCCCCTGTGTTCTTGTTACTGTTCTTGAGTTGCTGCTTGTATCTTTGTAGGACTTAAGGGCTTCGGCACGCGCAGATCACGATGCCGTCTAAACAAGAGGCTATCGAATCACAAATGCTCACATTGTTCCAAGTGACTTGACCTTGGGATGAGAGTGATATTGAAAGCAGTGGTTTGCGCCACAGTCTCCACTTCCCAGTGGTAGGTGAAAGCTGCCTGACTTGGAAATACTTAGGGGAGCTACCTCATAGCTTGGAACCAGCTCCACAGGTGAAATCTGGAAAAACTATTTTCATCTAGTGCAGTGTACAGTTGCTCACTCCCATGATCCCTGAGGTGACCTGCAGCGCACGGCCTTGCTGGCCCTGGACTGTACCAAGCCGGCACGCGGGCAAATGCCGCCGGCACCAGCAGGAGAGCCGAGGAGGGGTGGGAGCTGCAGCTCTCGCGTCTCAGGCCGCAGTCCAGGCCCTGAGTAACAGGCTGCCACGGCCAGCCTGGCTGCTTGTCCGTGAGGGCTGCGCGGTTGTGTCTCGGGCGCCGGCCACCGCAGCGCCGCTATGGGCAGCACAGGCTCTCCACAGCAGCAGCGACCTTCTCCCCCTGCTCCTGTGTTATGCTGAGATACTTGTTTTCTCTTGCAGCGTAATGATGTAATATAGCTATCCAGAGGAAATAAGGTGAATGCTGTCTCTTTTGGAAACACTTCTAATTTTAGCCTTGCGTTTCCTTTACTGTCTCCAGGAGAACGTAAGCAGCATACGTTGTTCCCTGAAAAGCACTCAATTCGATATGTTCTCTTGCAGCTGTTGAATATTTTAGAATGCAATGCTTTTTAAAGCTAATGTAGTCCAAAGTAGTTTTTTCCACAAATATGCATCTTCAACAGAGCAGTTACACAATTTTAACCCTCAAAATGTGTCCCTTGGTTACTTGTATCATCCAATTTTAGCTTGCTAGCTGTTTCCAAAAAAATCTATTCTTGCTTCTGTTTTTAATGTTTTGCAATTTAATCATGAATTAACTATGACATTTTAAAATCTTTTTCTTTTTATCTTCTTAGTCTAGAGTGTGGAAAAAGAAAAGCAGCAGCTTTTGTATTATTCTATGAGTAGTAAATGCTGATATTGATAAAAAAAAGAATTCTACTTAACCAAGACACCAGAGATTTAAAATGATGGTAAGGGTGCTTGACTGTTAGGTTTCTGTGATACGTGCTAGAGCAAACAGTTTGAATGGTCACTGCAACTCGTTTGCTTTCAATTTATTTATATTTGCAAAACAAGCACCGGTAACTTCCACAGTGGTGAAACATGAAAAGATGTGCTTCAGCTTCAAGCTTCCAAGGACTTAAAATATTTAAATGCATGTAAAATTAATTCGTAGGTAGATTTAAATGAGGGATAAACTTTGCTGTCTCAAAGTGCAAAAACAAAATACATCTGATCTGTCACACTTTTGAGTGAAACCTTTAATTTGCAAACAAGATTTTCCCAAATAAGCAAAGAAGCTAAATCTAGGCAATACAAATCTTCACAATTTAGGATATCAAAAAAAACACTCTGTTGTCTGCAAGTACCCTTGGTCTCAACCTGGTTCCCTTAACAGGAGAATCTCAGTGTTGGCAGCTAACCAAAATTAGGCACATCTGCTGTATTTTTCCAATTTAAAATAATGCTCTCTCAATTTTGAATCATTGAAATGCACTAGCTGTTAGTCTTTCTCACAACTCACACACGTTAACTGCAGCCTCACTGCTGTAGTAATGGGCTTCGTATATCTAAATACTTTTTTGTGTGTGTGTGTGCCTGAATGTTGCTTTACAGAAGGATGTTTGTATAGAGGTCTAATAGCATAACCAAATCCATTCTGTTAGTTTTTCTCAAGCCTTTAGACTAAGAAGCCTGAGGATGTTGGTTTGGAAATATTTTGGGTTTTCTGTTCTGAAGTAGCACACTCACAGCGCTTAGTACCCAAGGCACTGCAAAATGAATCACAAGAGGGTTGAGGTTAGAAGGGACCTCTAGAGGTCATCTAGTCCAACCCCCCTGCTCCAGCAGGGACACCTAGAGCACGTGGCACAGGGTGGCATCCAGGCTGGTTTGGAAGATCTCCAGAGAAGGAGACTTGACAACCTCTCTGGGCAGCCTGTTCCAGGGCTCTGTCACCCTCACAGGAAAGAAGTTCTTCCTCACATGGAGATGGCTACATGCCAGCTACAGCCACATAGGGCTCCCTTTCTCTCTACAGACTCCTCTTGAGTCTTTCCTTGTCCCTCCAGCTTCTTCTACACCCGCTGCTTCATCCTACTCTCCTCCTGCCCCTGTTTCCTTGCTTCCCCATCCTGGTGTCCTGGCAAATCCGAGCACCTGCACTTGTCCCCAGTGCCACTCCGAACCCCAGCACGCTGCTTACTCGCTCTTGGGAGGTTGGCAGCAACCACCAAGGCGCCTGTTAAGACTTGGTGCTCCCACAGGAGATACAGTGAGTTGTTCTTGTTGGGAAGAAGCAGATGCTTCAGGTGAACGAATGTGCTGATGCCCCCCCAGCCCCAGCATCACTGACTTCTCCCCAGAAGAGTAAATGCCACATGGGTTCTTCTTCCTACCCTTTAACCTTTATGTTGTCCATGCCTAAAGGAGGAGATGTGGGAAAGCAAAGAATTTTTTCAGGCCACGTAGGGAATAAAATCATCGTGGTATGAGAGACGGAGTATGCAGTGGTGAAGTGACAAGTGCAGCAGATGCCTTGGAGTCTTCTGCAAGTTGCATTTATTTCTAAAGTGGTCCTAATACAGTAATGTTAGTTTTGCTTTTAAAACAACAGTAATGTTTCCACCAACTTGAATTTCCTGTCAGATTTTCAGTTAAATGAATTAGGGCTTTTTTTTTTTTTCCTCCCTGAATTTTATCAAAATAACTTTCTTTTTATCCTTTGTTTCCAACTCCATTCAAGTTATTTGTGTAGGGGTTTATGGACTTATTAGTCTATTTTTATAGTCTTCCTAGGCTGCAATGTCCTAGAATCAAGCACTTGTATAGATGAGATGTCAGACACAAAGGCTGAGCACAAATCATGGCATTTAATTTCCTGGCTTAGCTTTCAATTAAGTAGACGATGAGCCCAGGATACGCTTTGGATTTGAAGTATAATAATTAATCTTGTGGTTATGAAGGATCATTGAGATATTCAGAGCCTACAAATTATCTTTCTAGATTGACAAGCCTGATTTAAAAAAAAAGAAAAAGGAATTTGTCATTTTGTAGACTTTCGTTCATGTTATAAGTTGTCCTTTTCTGTTAGTTCTTGATAATGGATGCATTAGGAATTTGTAAATAATTTGAGAAGATTCTATAAGTATCTCGTACCATACTTCTAGAAACCTCGGATTTGCCATTCCATTTTTAACTGCTTCACTGCAAAAAATTCTTTGAATGTCTGCGACTTTCAAGTCATTTTGCTGTTTTATTCTGTTGTTCCCATGAATTGCTGTTATCAGTGTGATAAATCCATCATCTTTCCAGGGAAATAAAAAAGGATTAAAAGCTAATGTTTGGAGGCAGTGGTTGCTGGAGCGTCACTGAGAAGGGAAAAAAGAGGAAAAATTACTTGCGAACAGGATAGCGTGGAAAAAAAGGTGGTGACCAATGCTGATTAAAGGGAATTTCAATACGCTACTTATAGTGAACAGGGAACTTATTTTGTTATTAACTAAATTCTTTTTCTTCATTATTTTAGCATCTGAAGGGTCTAAAACACAAGACAAGAAAGTCACTTCAGGACAAAGCACTAACAATGCTGGAGCGAAACCAGGTACGCCATCAAACGTGCTGCACCTCATGATGCTGTATCCCTCATTGGGGTTTGGAAAAGCAGCTGGTCTTCCTAGGAACCCGTGGAACATTTCATGCTCTCGCACTTCTGTACTGTTTCAGTCAAAACTAATATCAGTGACTGTTCATACGTACTTATGCTGGAACCTCTGATTATTCACAAAGGAGCAAAGCAAAAAAAAAGTGGGAATGAGGGTTGGGAACTGGGATAGAGATGCAGAAGCTACTGTATCTGTGTCTGTGCTTGCACCACAACTGTCTGCTGCAAGTGAAGCTTTATAGGTCTACATAATATGCATGCGTTTAAGGCATCACTTACCACAAGGAGTGCTATATTCTGTAGTGTGCTCTGCAGTAAGCAAATGTTTGCTGTCACTGCACTGTACCTGATCGTTACACCGTGTGGATTTAGTTCAATGTTTTCCATTAATGCTGCACTTACAGTTAAAAGCCTATCTGCTAAAATGCTGGGTGTGATGCTTAATACCTCCAGTCTGTTACGGTTTGGTGCTTAGGCCAAGTTCCAGAAGAGCAATTAGGTCTCTGAATTCTGCCTGTGTTGTATTTCAGGTACCTCAGACTTAAAGGTGTAGTTAATAATGATAAGAATGGGGCACACTGCAAGCACTTGCATCTCAGCTGCTTGACAGTTTGGCAGCTCAGTGAGTTTGGCAGCTCAGTGACTCTTTTCTGTCCCTGAGTTGGGTGCCTGGGGTTTCCAGAGGGAAGAAATGCTGGTGCTGTGTTCAGGTCACAGTATGTGCTGTGCTGTCACGGTGCTCAGTCCAGTGCAAAGCCCGGCATTCATGGCTGCTGTCACCCAGAAAGGCAGCGGAGAGAGGAAGAGAATGGAGTTCACTTAGATACTTTATTTTTTTCCCTCAAAAAACCCCCTAACTTTTGGAGTTGCTCAGTGTTCAATATCCCCTTTATCCTGCAGTAGTTAATCCCAGCCTTTCATCCCCGCAGAGGGTGTCCTAGCTGCTCCCTTGAGCAGCTCCCTCGAGCTGCGCTGCTGTGCAGGAGGGGAGGCAGAAGCCCTGGCGCTGCAGAGGGGAGGCCCCGCGTGCCCCCAGGCCTGGCCCTGCGCCTGCAGTGCAGGGAGGGATGAATCCTGGGCGCTGCTTCCCCATCTCAGACCGTGTGCGGTTGTGTCGCACTGTGTTTGCGTTAAAATACAGAGGCTGTTGGCAGCAGGGGTGACAGCCACCGTCGTAAGCAGTGTTGTAGCTGCCTGGAAGGTGTCCACAGGCTGAACAGCTATTAGGAGTCCAAGAGAGAAACACAAGCAATTTTGGATTGTGCATGCGAATGTGAACAGAACTAGACAGGGGGAAAAGGGGTTTTGAGCCCACAGTACGCATCTTTTCAGCTGTTGTTATGGCTTTCATGTTTCTTTTTCCTCTCATCTCTCCCGTGAACTATTGGACAAACTGGTTTCTGCTTTATGCTTGATAATCCTTTCTTTCCTCAGGGCCAGCAATTAGACACCTCAGTCCAGTGCAGAAAGGAGGCAGCCATTTGTGAGAGGAGCTGAGCTGCCTGCAGATGGATATGAAGAGCAGTAGTAGCTGAGTTACTTCCAAAATCACACTGAGAGCAGCTGATAGTTGCGTGAGCTATAGAAACAGGCTATATTTAATAGGACAGTTAGTAATTTAGCAGAATAGCCACATTTCTACAAGTATAGGCTGTGTGTAGGAGTTCAGTAGCTATTATAGTGGCTATATAAAAAAATCTTTCAGAATGCATTTTGTTCTTATTAAGATAACTGGGAATCAGAAAAAAAATCATTTTCAGTCAGTGTTGAATTTCTGGAATATGCTATTTATAGCTTTTAAGCTCTTTTGATAGATTGGTAAACACTTTAAGAATAATTTTGAACTCATAATAAGCTCTGTAAGTTTATGGAAAACACTTTTTAGATGCATTTTGTACTTACACCTGGAATTTAAACATCTAAAATATATCTATATCTAAAATATATCATTTCCCAATTTTTGCATTGTATCTTAAAAATTAATCTCCAAACCTCCCTTTAGGGTATAGTATTTAGTATTGGCACATTCCATTTTATTGCTTTTTTAAGTAGTAATTTATGTGTAATGAAGTAGGTTGCTGAGGATTGGAAAGCCTCACAGTGTAACCAGGCTTTAGCTTCAGAAGCCGTGGAGGAGGTGTCCTGGAGTATCCTGTGTAAGGGTTTGCATGTGCTCAACCATCACCTGGAGCTGAGGGCCTTTCAGGATATGCCACAAGTGACATTTTCGACCTCGTGTAACAACCAAAAGCTATTTTGTGATGCTGATGAGAAAGGGAGACCTTGTATGCTTGCCCTGGGATTCTTATTAAAATGCCAGCCCCCAAGACTGGCAGGACGGTAATGGACTGGGAAACCAAATGGGGAGGAGGCCTCATGGGTTTTCTTGTCCTGACTGAGTTTGAAACCATGTAGCCGGGGTGTGAGCATATTGGTAGGGTTCACAGTGTGGGTGTTAGCGGTTGGGCTGGAAGGCGAACCACGAAGGATCGGTTACCGCGAGTAGAAAAGACACTGTGATCAACAGCCTCAGATTTGCCTCAATACCCTTGTAAGTATCAGCTGCCAGTGGAGCAAAAGCAGTGGGGTGGTTGGTGCGCTGCACAAGCACCAACACTTACCTACTACACTGTGTCCCTCGAGTCTTAGCGTGGAAAGAGGCTGGATCCTGTGTCCGTACCTATACCGGGGCAGGAGGCACGGGGAGGGGAAGGGGTCTGTTTGGGAACATCATCGGGTGGGAGAGAAAGAATAATTGGGCACCCTTGAAACAGAATGGCAAAGGGCAGCTTTAAAAATTTATTTTATTCCTCCTTTTGCTTATAATTAGGAATCCCTAAGGGACACCTTTTCAACTTGCCTGTCCGTGTAATTCTCCAGCCTGTTTGAAGAATTGTGTCCTCTCCCCTGGTGGGGAAATCTCCTCTCCCCTGAAGAAAGGAGAAGGGAGCTGGAAGGAGAATAGTATGTTCTGAAGAAAGGCAGCATACATTTTAGGTTATTCCCCAGTGACTCATCATTCTCTGTCAACTCAGTGTTATATTGACTTTTCTGACAGCCCTTTGTGGGAATCCATGTTTTTCAAGGGATTTCATATTTGGTGTGCATTGATTCCAGTAGCTTTAATTACTCATACTACAGAAATTCATGTTTTGTGACTCTTGTTAGGCAGCCACGAGAGAGAATAAATGCTGTTACCCTTCTGACTGGTCCTTGCTTGCTGAGCAGACTGCACGCAAGCCAGCACTCTTCGTAACAGCAACCAAATGTTATTTTCTGCTATACATTGGACAAATCTATGGCATGGCTAGATATAGCTTCATAAATGCCAGCACAGTTTGATCTTTAACTAGGTGATGGATTACCTTTGCCCCTGCTGGGGACTTTTTCACTTTGGTTTTATACCTTTTGTTGGGGGTCCAAGATTCAAATGAAAAGTACAGTGGGTCTTCTGTAAGTATGAAATGGGACTTCTTCCTGCTGTTCTCACTTTGCATTGATATTAATGTCACTATTTGAGGCTATATGTTGTTCAGATGAATGATTTCTGTTCACCAATAAGAGTTTGAAAATAATTAATGTAATGTGAAGGCAGTCAGCAATAAATGCTCTCAGCCAAAAAAGAAGGTTTTGTCATTCTGGTACAGGAACTTGCTTGGCCCCGTGTGTGGTTTTGCTAGGATTTTTTGCACAGGTGGGTGCCAGCCTCTGTTTTTACAAATGGCCTATTTGTGTACTCGTGTTGAATAATGAAACGCTTCTCTGTCATAGGAACCTTTCTTTCTATGGGCACTTTCCATGATGGTATTCTTCTACATAGTTCTTTGCTATCTAAATTTTAAAATGAAATTATTCTTAATATTAAAATGAATCAGATCATTTCCTTATACCCAGAAAAAACATGATATTTGGAGAGGGAGAGTGTGTGCTTAAGACAGGCTTTTTCAGTGCTAGTGGAAAAGCACAGCATAGTGAACAGCTTTCCAGATTTAACAGAAGAGTCTAAGGACAAGTAGGAAATTAGTTTTGGCAGCATGCTGAGAGGAAGTGGTAAATCTGATTTTGTTCCCATTTTTGTCTTCAGCTCCACTGCTGAGACTGGAAGTAGCATGCTAGCTGTTTAGCATTTTGTTATTTTTCTGAATAACTCTGTCAGTGAGCAAGTGATCTTTATCCAGCCAAAGGTTTTTATAACGAAGCCTCGGCTTTGAGACAGACCTTTCATATTTTGTCCTTAGCTTTTTTGTCATGATCCAGGTGTCCTGTAACATGTATTTTAAAATAAATGGTGTAGCTAAGTTACAATCCATAAAGATAGTTGCAGGCAACTGTTTTCTAACTTCACTAGTGTTGTATCATCCATGTACATGTTGTACTGCCTAAACATGTCTGCCAGAGCCCTTAAAATACTTGCCCTCATGAGCAACATCCTTAGTATCACATCAAGTCTCCTTTCTTAGTTGTCCCGCTTCAAGAGCTCAGAACTGCTACAGTGTTTTGGTCTGACCAGTTTTGCTTGTGTACTGAGCTTTCTTTGAAATCCTGTGAAAAATGCTTACTAGTTTCCAAAATAGAATTGGAGGGAAGACGAGGATGCTGAATTATGTTGCCAACGTATTTTGGACAGATGCTATGAAACAAAGGGGTTTTTTTTGTGAGAATACTCTCAAGCGATCAAGTTGTTACAAACTTGGAAAAAAGGAGTCCTTCCTCATGGTTTTTCATGTGCTTGTTAATTGTGCTTATAATTCAGAGTTGCAGCTTTGTCTGCTTTTGAGTGTTTGCATGTTAAAATAATTGGATTCGTTCTTTTAAAAATTGTTCCATCTTATTTTCAAAGGATGGGTTTCTAGTAGCGTTTGTTCTTTTTCGAAGCTGGAATAATTAGAGCTGTTTAATGGCAGTTCGCATAATGGTTTGTATATGCTAATACTTGATTTCCTGCTATATCCTTAACTGTTTTTTTCCCTCCATATGCAGATCATCCACCAATACTAAAGGTTGATGACAGGCAACGGCTTGCTAGGGAGCGGAGAGAAAAACGAGAAAAACAACTAGGTGAGACATGTTCTTTATTACTGTGTCTTTTCCTTCTTTTTATGGACTATGAGTGCATGTGGTATAGAGTTTTTGCCAGATTGATTTTAGTAGCATTCAGCCCCCTGATTTTGCTAAATATGCAGTAATGTCATTTTCAGCTGTTTAGTTATTAAGTGTTTAAAGTAGATCTTTTAGCTCAGGCACGTCATGAGGTTTATCATTAGTAAACCTGCCACATAACCTGTTACTTATCTTTATGAAATTAAATGAAAAATTGATTAATTTCTGAAACATACAAAAGGTCTTGACATAAATAGACTTGAACAGTTTAAACTTACCCAATTAAGATTAGAGTTCTTAATATGTTGAATGCGTCCTCTTTTGCCATGAAATAGGATATCAAAACGTGCTATTGATGTACAATTTGAATTTTTCTCTATAAACTTGGGAGTTTTAGTCTTTTGCAATATTCAAAAATCTCAGCAGGTGTCAAATAAATGGGCTCACTCTCCTGTAAAAGTGAGTGTCTCTTGTGCATAATAACATACAAGTGAATTCTTAGTTGCAAGTTACTGAATGGGTTACTTAACAAGCAGCTAGAGATCACACTGGCTAGTGTGGTAGTAGTAGGACTGTCAAATTATATTAAAAGCAAAATTGCCATGGATACTGAGTCCTGGCAATGTTGTTTTGGCCTACTCGTGTCCTCAGGCGTGTTCTGCTCTTCCTCCTACATAGTCCCGCAGCGTTTTTGGCTTCTCTCTCCTGGCGGGTAAAGAGGGACAGCACCACTTGCCGACCTCCTCTTCTGGCCAGGGCACACTCTCCTCAGCAGGGTCCCAGAGAGAAAAATCTAAGTCTTGGGAATCTGACACTCTTAAATAAGGACCGTTTTTTAAGGCAGAATTCCTGGTAATGATGATGCTAGTAGAGGCTGGAGGGCAAAGGCTTAGTGAGGGGAGTGAAAAACCTCAATTCACAGCCCTTTCCTGGGATCTTGCCTATAAGATGTAACACTGAAACATGGTCCTAGTTGGATTTTTTTTCATATCATAAAATATCAGATGATCATTCCCTTCCCTTTAAAAGTATTTAGATTTGACTTCAAATGAGGCATGTTTTTGTTTACTTTGATAAAATTGCTAATCTTGATCGAAAATCTAGAGGGAGTGAAGTACCTCGTAAGATATGTGCAAAATATTTTCTGCTGTCATTCAAATGGTTTTTGTAGCCCACAAAATTCTAAATGACTTGTTTTTTTTCAGTGAAATATGCACGGAAGGATTAGTGCATGTTGCGTATGAAATATTTTGGTCATTAGTTTGTGTGGGAGGTTTTTTAGTTCAGGAGAAAATTATGCATCCGTGGAGTGTTTTGGTTGGTATAGCTGAAAAATTAGGCTTTTCATAAATGCAAGCAAATTTAAGCACAAAGTCTAAATGTGTAAGTCTAAAAACAACAGGGAACTGGCAGCCATTCACTAAGCTTTACTACTTGGAGTCTATGTGCAATGATTCAAAGTGTGTTCACCGTGAGGTTTCTTCCACAATAGAATGGAGCAGTCCTCTCTGCGGCCACTCCTCTCTCCCCAGAATACTTACTTTTTTTTCAGTATTGCTGCACACCTTCATTTCTCATTATCTTTGCGAGCTGGACATGTTCCAGAGCCATATCTCAGCCTGAGATGGCCCAAGAGCTAGTCAGCCAGTTGAACACCTCATCTTTACCATGGGCATCGCAGACAGGAGACCACACGGCTTAGAGAAGACTGTGTACCTCTGTATTCAGGCAGCAGGAGACAGGAAGGTTAGACAGAAGGAGAGCGAAGGTGCTGGCTTCAAACGGGACCCTGTTGCAGTATTAGTTTGTGCTGTGTTGCATAATTTCCCCGTGCAAATGGCTGCTGCCTGCGACTCTCTAAAAGACAAAAGGAGCAGTAATTGCGGTAGTGGAGGCACCAATGATATTTAGGGGTTCTTCCCTTTCTGTTTGACACCAGGGTGGTTGTGTTCTTCCTTCATTCTGCGTTAAACCCAGCAGATTGCTTTCTGTTTGCTGGCTTGGCACTGTTTTGCTGGCAGCGAGGCAGTCGCCTGCCCGCACAGGAGCCGCAGCAGCCGCCGCCTCCTTCCCTGCCGCAGTAGCCTGTCCTCGGGCTGGGCGCTCACGCTGCAGTCTCTTGCTCACAAATGCCTTCCTAACCACTAGGCTGCCCACGTTTTTGGCTGGAGATGGGCACTGCTCGCAGGAAAGCTGGAAGATGACATTTACTCTGCAGACCGTGCTGGGGAAATGTTTTGTCAGTTGTTTGACCTTAAAATGCAGCTGCTGTTCTTGATCCTCTCGGTTCTTGTGAGGATTGGAGGCAGTGCCATTTGTGCCAGTGGATAATTTAGCTTGTTTTTTTTCTCTCTCTTAGCAGTATTGTCATACAGCCTTTAGATAACCAATGCTGACGTAAAGGCTTTTTGTCCCTTTGCTTAGGAGAGAACTAAGCTCTGCAGCTCACACAATTTAGTTGAAATAGTTCTTTTAATTTCAATTGTTAAGAATAACCAGAAACTTTCTTTTGAGATTGTAGAAAATACAAAACATATAGAAAAATGATTGGTCCGATGGACTGTAATTCTGGGTATTTAGTTGTTTGTACTGGTTGCTTTGAGTTGCCTCTGTTTTGTAGAGTTTTTCATGAAATTGCATGTTCTGTGAACTGAGAAGCTCCCATGGCTCAGACCCCAGATATTGAAAAGCCCACCTGAAACTGTGAAATGAACTGTCAGTGTTGTCATCTTGTGCTCCAAAGCTCTTCCAGCTGTAAAGTGCATTTCATTGGCCTTTCCTTCCCATGGTGCATAACAAGGACAGCTCGGGCTCTTCTGCCACGCAGTTTCCTCTGCCATAGGAAGCACTCCAGCATACTTGTATCCCCAGAAGATGAGGGAGGATGAGCCATACAAGTAGGGGACAGAAACTACTCTCATTATTTAATGCACCGACTTTGTTGTGTTGCAGACAAAAATAAATAGAAGAGGTATTTGTCAGGATTCTACGTTCTTGCTCATCCTTACAAGTAATTATGTTTCCACACATAACCACAGGGGCTCGTCTCTTCCTTCTAGTCTGAGCTAGAAGCAACTTCAAGAAAGCCTTAAAGGAAGAGGAGATGAAGGATTGCTGTAAGACTCTGTGTACGTTTCATTTCAAAACTGCTTTTTTTTCTGTTAATATGTAGGAAGGTGTTGCATAACAGCTGCTATTAGAGTTACTGGGGCTTTTTCACAGCTGTGGTCTTGGATATAACAAGATGCTGAGCCCTTTCCCAAAACCTCTTCTCGTTTGTTTAGTGTTGTGTATATGCTAGGTCCCATTCCATCAATATGTCTGGGGAGAAGTTGTGTGGAGTTTCAGATGTTGCAGGGAGTCAGCTGGCCTGCAGCCTCGCTGAGGGTTGAGCAGACAGTTCCTAGCAGACTGGTTGCCCTGATCCCCCACGCTGCTGCTCCGAAAGAAGGAATCATGTGGGCTGCAGAGGAAAGGGGCTGCTGCCCCTCGGGGATGCAGCAGCAAGGGAGCCCGGGCAGAGGATGTTACCATGTTGCCCTGTGGTAAAGTCAAGTGATGTTTGATGTGAGGGGCAATGGGGAAACGCAAATACATCGGAATAGTTCCCGTCTCTTCAGATTAATCAGTCATTGGGGAAGAAGAAACGATACTTGTATGATATAAATAGGTCTTAAGTACGCTGAGGCAAATGGAACCATATACATGATGATTCACTGAAGAAAGCCATGTATCATGGTTTTTTCATTGGGTAGTTGTTTTTAAAGCTGCCCCTCTGGCAGGGATTTCTTGTGCTGGGATGGAGGCTCTTCCAGGGAACTTGTCCTATGTGACCTTGCTGCCCCTCAGACCTGTCCTTTGCTCAGGGCCGTTCCTCTTGCTATACCCGTGCTCTGCTCAAGTGCAGGGAGAGATTCCTTTAATGTTCCCAAAGTCCAGTTTCCTAGTTACTGGCAAACGAATGTCTGTTACTATAATGATATCGTTTCTAGTGGGGAATTCTTCTTTTGGAGTGTGGCATAAAAGCAGCATCAAACAGTTGCATCCCCCCAAACAGGGATTTTTGTTTGTTTGTTTGAAGTTGATGGCAAATTGCTCCATTCGTAATCAGGAGGCTTCTGCACACGCCTGTGATGTGGGAGCACATCACGAGTTCTTGCATGAAACTTTAGTTTGAGCTAGCAAGAGAATTGGAAGTAGCGTTATACTTTCATCTGTGTATTTGTCTGTTAACATTATGATTTAGTAGCTGTCTCCTCAGATTTGTGTTTCAGTTCAGCAAAGCAATGATTTTTATAATGGCATGCAAGCTTTGTTTCTTTTTTTTAGTTCAGAAACTGGATAATCAGTCACTCATGTCATGTGAACCATACTAAAGAAATGTCTAAACCATCTATCTTCAGCAAATACCAAGTTGCATAATGTTGTTATATAAATGTGCTTCTCTCTCACTAAAACCTGGAGTTGGGATTTTATTAATATTGTGGCATTAGCTTTGCAAAAGTAAATGAAGGAAAGATTTAGAAGTTGGATTTAAACTTAAAATCCTTTTTTTTTTTTTTTTAAATTCCCGGGTTGGGTCAAATTTAACAAAGGCTTCTATGTTAGAAGAAGTTGAGTCTTTCAGCAGTAGCTGAAGTGTTTTGAAGTGGTTTTTCCTTTCTCCTCCTCATCCTCCTCCTCCTCAAAAAAAAAAAGAAAAAAGAAAACACAACAACAACAAAACCCACAACTCTTTGTTTAGGTCTGGAGATGGTAGTAATCGTAACAATTATGTTGTGCTTTCAGCAACTTGAATCACACAAGGTCATTATATCTCTGTCTTCTCATGAAAATGAATCTAACTTGTTCACTCCCTCCTGCTGACATCATTTGGAGTATCAATTTAGTTGTTAATATTTCTTTTATTTATTCTTCATTTAACTAAGACCTACTTTTCCTCCTCTTTTTATTCTTACACTTTAACTTTTTTGTTTTGATTTGTGTGGTTTTGGTTTTTTGCACAAGTTCTGCTTTTTGCTGTGCTAGGTGTGACTTTCATGGTGGTGCAGTGGGTGATTGCGCCTGCAGCTTTTGTGCTCAACAGTGGCACTTTAACACTGTTATTTTACTTAATACATTTAGGTGTCTAAAACACCTCTTCTTTTCTGTAATTGAAATATCCTGGAAGCATGATATTAAGTATGTGTGTAAGTATGGCATTAAGTATCCCATTTGAATCTTTACAATAAGTGTGCTGTTATTTTGATTGACTGGATACATACATATGTAGTTGAACTAAAAATATCTGCTGTTTTTTGAGGGTCAAGTTATGCTACCTAACCAAAATGAATAAAAAAGTGGCAATTCTACAGGGAGAAAAAAATGTGGCACTTCATTTTAGTACTTTTTTATTTAGTTTGGGAGCATAGTTTAGAAAATGGGGAAGGCACATGCTGGGGCACATGTGCTTCTTCATTCCTGCTGCTCAGGAAGATGCAATTTCTCCCCTGAGAGGGCGGCTTTGCTTTTGAAGAGTTGTCCCAGCACTTCTGAAAGAATAACTGTGTGGGATGGTTTGGTTGGTTTTATTTTTTTTTTTCTAGGTGTGAGTCAAGTTTTCTATGACTAGTAATTTTATCATTTTGTGTGTGTGATGTTGCGGGGTGTGTGTGTGTGTGTGTGGAGGGGGAGGTTGTTTGCTTGGTTTTGATTTGTTTTTTCTCTCTCTCTTAGCCTTGACTTTTTAGATAGACAATAATAAAAATAATTGTTTAGCAGCCATGCTTCAGATTTTCATACTCCCCAGTCCATTTACTAGTATATTTACATTACTTACCGATATCTGTGAATAGACCTTAAATGATTATTAGGAAAATATTTGCCTATTCAATAGAAGATGCTTCCAGTTGGTCCTGTCACTTTTTGGGACACGTGTTCTTTAGTAATCACATTTTCCTTCTGTGCTGTTCCTACTGGTAGTTTTTCTTCACAGTCTATATGCATGAGGTTAACATCTATCCTTTAAAATGAGAAGATGTTTCAGAATAACAGGCCGCTGGCAATGCAGCTGGGCTGCTCTCGCTGTTGACCAGTTGTGATGGTGTCCATCGTGGTTTTGGCCCCAGCCAGCTGGCCCACTCCCAGCTGGCTCCCGGGAAAGAGTTGGGAATCCGCAGGGAAAGCCCCTGGGCTTTTCCTAACGTGTCACTTGAGTGTTGCCACTGTCCCTGGGGGTAGAAATCTAGCAATATAGATGTAACCTACTACATGGCAATTGGTCTCTGGAAAGAAAAAAGGAAACTGTTTGGGATTTTAAAATGTTCCTAAGACAAGAAACCTGAGGTAGTGATACAATGAATAGGGTGTTCTCTGTTTTTACTTTGCAGTATCTCTGTCCTTGAAGTTTGAGCAAACAGTTCTAAAGTTTTACATATCTGCATATTTTTGAGCTATGCGAGTCTTGCTTGAGAGCTGTTTTATCATAACTACAACCCTTCCGGGCAAGGACGCTTGGCTGGGTTTGTTTCTGGCATTGGGAACAGAAGATGACAGTAATGCCGTCTGACCTTTCGTTAAAGGAAAAGTGTTATTAATTGTAGCCTTTAGACTATTTATCTGAGTTTCAGCTTAGATCCATAAGCACTAAAGTAATAATAAAAAATCATATTATGACATGCGAGTCTCTCCCATCTGCAAATTATCGCTGGCAAAATATCTCATTAATAAAAATTACAATTTTCTGTGAATTCCTTTTGGCTTATCCTATTCTTTGACAGTGAGGAACAGACCTTGCTGTTTGTAGAGATGCTGGAGAAGCAGCATCAGAAACTGTGAGTCTGTGACGTTAACAAGTTAATCAATTTGGGATGTCCTCAGAGAACTGAGCAGTGCAGGAAGGATTTATAAGACAGGAAAACATCTTTTTTAAGAAAATTAGTTTTAAACTTTGTCCCTCAGAGTATGCTTACTGAGGAGAGCTTGACTTACAAACGCAACATTAACTCAGCTTTAATTAACAGCTCTGAAGTTCACCTTTCAGTTCGGCCGGTCAGCCATTTCTGTGGGCTGACACCGTTCCCGCTTTTAGGTTGGTTAAAGCACCGCTGGTCCATCGTGCTGCTGATGCAGCAAGGAGCTGCTCACGGTCTCAGCTGGCAGCGAGGAAAGGTGGAACTGCTCCGAAGGGAAAGCTACTGCTGAGGTCGGTGTTGTAAGGTCGGAAAAGACACAAGGCTGGAAAAAACTGATGGAGACTGTGTGGAACTGGTCCGGTAACCAGTAGATTCAGAGCAGATGCAAAAAACAAATGGAGAAAGGACGGTACGAGACTGACCTGCCCCTGTATCGACAGTAAATCGGAGGCTAAAGGGCGGAAGCGAAAGCCAGCCGAAGGGCCAGCAGAAGGGCAGCTGGGAGGGCCTCCCTCTGCCTCACACACATGCACAGAGCACAGGAGCTCCACGCTTGTTCCCTCTCTCCTTGCAAACTCAGCTGAAGTCCCTGCAAGGAAGGGCCTGCTGGCAGCACAGTGCAAACTAGATTAGATAAGAGAAAGCCAACGAAAGGATTTCCATTAAAAACATGTTCATGGCTTGGAAATAACTGAACATCTCCCATGTTTAGTTAATTCTAGTGTAAAACTGCCTTGCAAGTCTTGCATGTCTGTTAGTATTGCAGTGTTTCTCGGCTGACCTTGTTTTTAATCTTGCTCTGTTGCTCAGTAACTTGAGGACGAGATGCCAGAAGTATAGCCTGGTTATCTTCCCTTACAGTCTAATCCAGCTGTACAGGTTTGTGTTCAAGCCGAAGTTGTTAATACGCAGGCCTCAATTTATACATCTTCTTTCGCAAATGTTCCTCTGCCACTTGAGGTTTCAGTGGGTGCTATTGGATGAATGAAGATCAAGCTTTCTTTAAATGATTCTGCCCCGTTGCTGGCAGTGTGTGATAATACCCTTGTAGGAGAGAAGTGTCATGACATTGTTAAGGCTCAGCCCCAAGGAAAAGCCTTTTCCTTGAACTGTGATCCACACCAGAGTCGAGGTAATTCAGTACCTCACGTAGCTCCTAGCAGGTCCTGGAGGAACCACCATAAAAGTGCTGTTTTCCCTCTCCAGTTCTTGCAAGTCAGCTGCTTTCCAAGTTGGTTGGACCTTTTAGAGATATCTTCTGTTTCTTGCAGGTCCATCTGCTTCCTTCTAGCAGCAAGAAATTTGCTGTGTTTTTATCTGTGCAGTGTGGCTTGGGGTGCTCCTATGTGCACACTGTGCATGCAGAATAGGTGTGGATAACCCTAAAGTTTACCCTCCCCAAGTAGACTCTGCCCCCCCCCATTTTAAATTCTGTTTTAATCTTTGATATATTTTCTTTACCACTGAAGATACTGTATATCTCTGGATGCTAACTTATGTCACTTGTATACCTGCCTTATAGGTGGTGAAAGATCGACCCTTGTATTCCTGCAAAAAGTTCTGTAATGCATCCAAGAAGCAATAAAAACAGTGGAAGTACATTGTTCTGGTCTCAATGAGAGATGATGTAGGAACTAATACACCTTTTTTTAAAAAAAAAAAAAAAGCTTTCATTATGTAGAAAAAAAGTTGAGGCTATTATACGTTCACTCAGAAAGTAGGTATATTAAATTATAAATCATGCTTGTGTGTACCAGTGATGAGTTTAATAAACAATTCACCCAAGCATAAAATTAGTAGCTGCCTTGTATTAACAGATAGATATATATTCTTTATAGCCTTCTACCTGTAAGTCTGTGTAACCTGTAAAATTACTTATTTTGTTACATCTTACTTTATTCCAGCGTATCATTTCTATGTGATTTGGTAATCCATCACTAATGTGCTTTTCTGCTACTGAGCTGTCTTTTTGTATCAAGTGGGTGCTTTTTATAATCCATTCCACTTGGGGCAGAAAGTCAAAGATGAGCATTACTCTCAAAGGGCTCTGTATTCTGATTGTCTGCCCAGCACTGAGAGTGCAAGCAAATATTAACTCTCTTACATACCAAATCAGAAAAACAAAATCTTTTCAGCCTCTCTTTTCATGGTTTACATATTCAAAATTTCAAATTACTGTTTCATTGCCTTTTCTATACAGCATGACAGGTCGAAGCCTAGAAAAACTACCATAAATGAAGTGCCCTAAGAAGGTCTAGGTATTTCCATCAATGGCAAAAAGAGGGAATTGTTGTTATACCTTTAATAGTCAAATTAATATTGTAGTGTCATAACTTGCAGTTTGCTTTGATTTGCCTTTCTCATGTCCTTCAGGAAGGGCTTTGTTTCCGACCACGAGCTAAAAAGCCTTTCCGTGCTGGGCTGCTATTGTAAGCAGATACCAGGCACAAAAGATCCTGATGATCTCGGGATCTTTGGATGCCTTTTGCCTCACAGCAGTGGCTTGTTTTTATGTGGTCATGGGAGTCTGTACTTATGTAATTATTGAATAAAAGCCAACATGCTGCAGCTAGAGGGACTTTCATGAGATTTGTGCTACTAAATTCCTTAACTTATTCCAAAGAGAACGGATGTTCGAAAGCTTCCAAAACACAAATGATTTGGTTAAGTTCCAGTTCTGCAGAATTACATTTTCTGGGTCATCTAGTGAATTTGGGGCCAGTGCAACAAGGTGTGCAGGCTGTGTTTCTTCCTGCTGGTTGTAGAGCACCACAGTGACAAGATGCTCTAAGAGTCTAATTAGAGCGTTTCCTATGTGAAGGTGGATCTAATTTAGACAGCAAACATGTGGTGTTACATAAGGGAACAA
The DNA here is from genome assembly GCF_059628265.1 of Tinamus guttatus. Taxonomy (NCBI): domain Eukaryota; kingdom Metazoa; phylum Chordata; class Aves; order Tinamiformes; family Tinamidae; genus Tinamus; species Tinamus guttatus. Next base: position 1,018,179 of record NW_028288885.1, on the reverse strand, counting down.
ATCTGTTTTCACTCAAGAATGGGTAGCTTGGGAAAGCTAATGCTTATAACAAGAAAGATAAAGCTGTGCAAATTTTGTGAGCAGTAAATACATATATACTCCAGACCTCTTTTGGGGAAGAGAATACCAAATGATTCTTTTGTTTTTTTCAACATCCATTTTTTTCCTGGCATCTGCAAATAATAAGAGTTGGAAATTAACAACAATTATTGCAATTTGTGCATGTTAGAATAAAATCAGCGTGTAAAATTGTACATTTAAATAATACCTTTAAGGCTACACAGCATTACAGACACTGCCATTATATATATGGTACAATAGTGTCCTTTGAACTGGGAGAAACCCTCTAGACATTTCTGTAAAGGAAATGAAAGGTAACAATAGACTCAAACAGGAAACTGCTCTGAAAATGAAAAGTAGTTGTAGAAGCTTCACTGGAAGTAATTATAAAGAATGACTTTAAAGAGAGTGAATGATGATATATCCTCCAGGAATGACGTTTAACAGTTAGTGCAGACTAGCATTAATAAACAGTTATTTGTGGAGAAAGGGGAGCATCAAACATAATGTAGAAATGGAAGAATAATTTCAAAAGTATTGTGTTGCTCCCACTGTATTAAGTTCTGTTCCAATTTGGTTTTAAACCCAACAGATCCTTGAAATTTTAAAAAAAAGGAAAGAAAAAAAAGTCAGGGAGGAAAAAAGTATGTGTTTTAGGTAGGGAAATCTCAAGTATCCCCATATTTTAACAATCGGTGTTAATTTGCTCCAAAATTTTAATCAAAGATTCAAGAAAAGGAGCAAGTTCATATGAAATATTTGCAGCGTATGGGGTTTGCGCATTCAGAACTTTAACGATATTCTGTATTTCATTTTCCTTTCAAAATTGTTTCCTTTCAAACTGTTTTGCCAGTTTTCAGTTGGTGTAAAAGATGCTGTCCTTTTTGAAAAAGCATAGTCAGGTGAAATTCACTGCGGTTGCTGTTTTTAAAGATTTTTATCCTATTTTCCGAACAACAAGTTCTCCAACAAGTCAGCGGAGGAAAAAGCAGCTCAGATCACTGCTGCAGCTGCCTCTTCTTGGAGTGGGTGGCTCTTTTATGCAATCCCACTGCGCAGAGATTAATGAGCTTTTGCAGAAAACTCTACACTTGGGTGATAGCAGTTCTGCCAAAGACACTGGGTGGCTAAGCCAGACTCCCAAGCAGGGGGCAGAGATGAAAAGGAAAGACAGGACAGCAGACATGATGTGTCTTATGCTTCAGTCATTCGGGTTGTAGCTAAAACTGTTGGAAAAGGGGTGTCCCATGGGGGTTCATTTTGTTGGCCCAGGGCAACAATCCAGCCCCGGGCAATGCAAAAACAGTGTCATGAGGAATCACACAGTCCCAAGAACACACAGTGGTAGAGCTGTGTCTGCTGTGCCCCTCTCTTGGTGAGCTCTTGGCTCCCAAGAAGGGGCAGTGGATGCATCTTCCCTTTGGGTTACAGATTAGCTGTGTGTTTGGAACGTCAGTTTGGGCTCATTGATTTCTCGTTCATTTCTGCTATCTGGATATTTGGGGTATGACCTTAAGTAGGTGGCCACTGCTTGGCTCTTTTTCTTAGGCTTTTCTGTCTTTGACCTTCGAAGACTTGTTATAAGTGACTGAATGTTTCTCACAAGCCCTTAGAGCTGTCACAGCACAACGGATCTGGTGCTCTGGCTTTCCTGAGCTCATGTGAATGCCTGTGCCGAAGGAAGGTAGCACTCCTGCACATGGCTTTGCCTAGTTGTGTGATTCAAGGGGCTTTATTATTAGTTCTTTCAACTATTTTCTCTGTGTAAGTTTAAAAGAAATCATCTGTTCCTTCATCACCTTTTGCTGAGAACATTTTATTATGTTACAAGACTTCAATATAGAAGGAAGAATCTTTGCAGTTTTCAGCTGGTCTAGAAGCTGTTTTCCTGCCTTCCTTTTTAGTTCTGTTTACTCCTTCAAGACAATTATTGTAACAAAATACTTCTGCAACTCTTATATTGACTCTTGGATTTTCCATTTATAAGTGTTATTTTTTCCCTGCCTATTGTTAATATTTAAGCAATTTATCTGTAATTGTTCCAGTTATGTTTCATCACTAAATTTCCTGCAACTGTCTTGCTGTTCTTCTGCTCAAGGGGATGTGTTTTGATTCTATCATGGTAGTTGAGCAAACTTCTCTTCACTAGTGTGTGTCCTACAGCAAAACCAAGCATGCAGTCTGGTAAAGTTCAAAAATGACAAAGGTTTTCAGGAGACAGTAGCAAGTACATAAAGTTTGTCAGATGGTGTGGCATTTGATAGGCAGGAAAATGCAAAAGAGGAACTTGGAGAAGATGCATTATAAGTGATCAAAAATGGTGGTATCTGCTTTAGATAAACTAAAAGCATTTAGGGTTGGTTGGTTGGTTTAGGGTATGTGATTGTGTCTAACAACACATCAGTTGAAGGCCAGGTTGCTGTTCTTGAATACAGAATGTAATCTGATTTGGCTCTATGTCAGACTGAATTTAAAAATTACTGCATCAAACTTGGGTAGGGAGCTTCCTTACTTTCCTGGTCTTGGAAATTAGAAGTTTTTCTGACGACTTTGCCAGCCTGGTTCCCTGTTGCTGCAGTGTTGTCAATGAGCATCTTCTCTGTGACTCTCAGTGAGGTTTGTCTCATGACCTTCACATATATCTCTTCCTACACTCCTGTGCATTAGTTCTGGAAGATGCTGAGGTATGTATCTTGCTTTTCTTAAAAGCAAGTGTTTTTCTGGAGGACAAATTTCTGGGACCTTAAGCTTTCAAGGCAGCAGTGAGGAGAGGTAGTCTGTCATATGTAAAAAGCTTAACGTGGACTATAGTTTGGGCCTGTGTTCCAGGTAGGACTTTCATGAATATTCAGACCCTGAAGGGGAGCAAATTTTGCCTTGCCTGTTTGGTTAGCTTTTTTGAAGCAAGGTGTTCAGAACCCCTACAGCAGGGGAGGTATATAACCAGTTAAATTCTCCTTCAGTATGACTTTTCTGATGGCTGATTTGTTTTCTTCTGTCCCATTTATGGCACAGCCGACAGTCAAGGCCTTGAATTTGTCGCCCAGTCACTTTGTCTTGTTAGGGATCTGCTGTGATCCTTAAAGGTTTGTAGTGATGATAAAGAGGAGCATTTACTTTTCTTTTTACACTGTACAGTTGCAGACAATTAGTGTAGCTTGCACAGCAGAAATGTATTTGCATGTATCTAATGAAGTAACTAGGTGTTATAAAATAACAAAACCCCTTATTTCCCAACATAAACTGTATTTTCAAATAATTTGACTACTTCTGCCAGTAGCTGTCAGTAATTAAATTGATAGAGAGACAGTTTAGTGTGACACGAAGTTTGAACACATGAGTCTGCATTCAGATCCATGCATCTTCCGTGCATTTGAAGAAAATGAGTTTGGAAGTTTTTCAGTATAGTTTGGTTATCCAGACTGTATGAAGAATTTCATCAAATAAGAGAATGTTTTTGCTTTACTTCTGACTTTTCTTGTAGCTGCAAGAGAATCCATCTGGTTAGAAAGAGAAGAGAGAGCACGGCAACATTATGAAAAGCACTTAGAAGAACGCAGAAAGAAACTCGAAGAGCAGAGATTAAAAGAAGAGAGAAGGCGAGCTGCTGTAGAGGAAAAGAGAAGACAGAGGTTAGAAGAAGATAAGGTAAGAAAAATGTCCTGAAAACTTTGTCTGCTTTCATTTACTGTGAGATAGAGTAGCTTCAAACTTTCAAATAAAAAGTGCTCAGGAGAGATGTGATGTAAGTCGCAGTCAGTGTAAGAGCTCAAAAGAGAGAATTTTAAGCTGTACCTCCACAGATACTCCTTAAAGTGCCCTCTACAAATTTAATACAGATAAGTTAAGCAGGTCAGGGTTACAGTGTATGGCACAGCACAACGTGCACAGAAGGGTGGAAACAAAGTGGGTGGTTCCTTTTTGACCTGCTCTGGATTGCTAGCCTTCCAGCATAACGGGAGCTAAATCCTAGCTTTCTTCTAAGAAAGCCTTGAAGAAAGTGAGGAATTGTATTGAATAGACTTTTGGCTAATCCATCTCGGGTGAATGGTAATTACTTGATGCGGGATCCTCGGTAAGTCACCTCATCCTTGTGTCGTCTTTTTCTTTCTTCTCCCTGTTGCTTTAGTAGGTAGGAGATGCAAGGGGAGAAACAGTGTTATGTGTTTGTGTGGTGCCTGCCATAACGGGGCCACTATTTTTTTCTGCAGCTCTGTACAAGGCTCAGCTCCTACCTTTTCAAAATTTCAGTTAATGATTGAACTTATTTCTGGCTTAACTACTGTGTTATCATGGTTCGTCTGAGTGCGTGTCTTAGCAGGCAGCACTTAAGCTTGAACACAGCTCCAAGATGTCTAATAGTTGTTGTCTGTATGGAGGGTAGCAGAGTGTGATGAGAAGATTCGTTTAAAAGCCCACTAGCATCCAAACATATTATCCTGTTGCACTTAAGGAACGACATGAAGCTGTTGTACGTCGCACAATTGAAAGAAGCCAGAAGCCAAAACAAAAGCAAAACAGGTGGTCCTGGGGAGGAGCGCTACATAGCAGCATTAATAACACAGGTAAAGGGGGAAGCCTGGCTGCCTTGCCACGTTCCCTGCCCTGCCAGTTAACTGGAATGAATTTACTTTGCTTCTGTCGAAAGGAAGGATGATGCAGTGTCTGTTGGTTTCAATTGTTTAATCTTGATCTTACTCTATTGCTAGCAGTAGCCTGTTTCTGAAATACTTGTGTGGCAAAGAGATAACAAGGAGAAATCTGAACCGAAACTAAAACTTGTCTCTAATTCTATCTTGCTACAGCTTCTCGCTTCTGCTGCGTTGGTATTTGTGTGTGTGTGGGTACGCTCGTGCTGTCTTCGTTCTCCAGTACAAACTGAGGGGTGCAAATGTTAAATATCATGGCTACTTTCTGGTGGAAATGACCAAATATAAACATTTAAACAGACAGGAGGAAGAAAAATTGTTTTTCTGTGATAAACTCTCCTTAATATGTTACACAGATATTCACGGAGACTTTTTCTCCCTAAAGGAGCTTAAGGGTGGACAGATTAAGTGAATTTAGCTCCATGCTTTTTTACCCAATTATCTTCTCTGACTGAATCTGCCAGTCATTAGTATGTGTATGCCTTCTTAAATGTGACTGTAAAACAAAAGAAGATAATTTGTGTCCCTTGTTTCTTTCACCAGAAAATCGTAAAAAGTCTTCGCTTCTTTCTTTAACATATACATTTCAATGCATACAACCTTTCATGACGGATTAAAAAAAAAAGATGAGAAAGGAATTGCCTGACATCTATTTTGTCATATTATTAGTTCAATAAATAGTTATTTTTCATAAAACTTTATGTTTGTTATTTTGCTTAACTCTGTATAACTTATTTTCTTTTCTGTGAAAAATCATTGTCTTGCATTCTGTTCCTAGGTTATTTTTTTGAATCATCATTCACCTTTCTCGATTTAGCAGGCCTGGAGCACCACTTCAGATCTCTGAGTGGTGCTAGAAAACCTGGTACATAATCGCTGTGGTTTGTTGATTCCTTTGCCAATAGCTAGTGCTCAGGAAATGAGATCATTGGTAACTAAACCACTCTCATGTAGATGCAATGCATGCTTAACATCATGCTCCTAGACTAGAATTGTTATTAGCCCCTGATTATATGTTTTTTAATACTGAGAGTTATTACGGGTTGACTTCAAAGATTTGGCACAGTTCGCTAAAATTAAGCATAACATTTTATCTATTAGAATTCAAGGAGATCCTTCTTTTTTAAAAAACTTTGCCATATGCATGTGGGTTTTATGTTTATTTTGAACATGACTGTGGGCACGCACAAGTCGACGGCGTGTGCTGATACTTTGCTCTAGTGTATTTTTATTCCTTTTTAGAGCAAAGAAAGCAGCAATCTTCTAGCCCATCTTGTGGCTTTTGGCATATTGTATGTTCACAGCCTTTGTTCTCACACAGATCCTCATGGTGAATTCTCTTCATTAAAAAATAATGTTCATGCTCAGCAGAAATGTTGACATGACAAATAACAGGTGACTTCCATAGTGTCATTGGTCTTCAAAAAGCTCCCAGTGCAACGTCTCTCTTACACCAAATGCAGAAATATGCTCTGTTGTTGTTGTGGGGGTTAGTCCCACGTAGTGGTGTGTGATATCAGTTGGTTGATATCACTAATGAAAATCCCCACGTCATTCCCACAAGTCCTCTTCTGACTGAGATCTGTGGCACCACGTGAAGCTCAAGGATCCTGTCTCCAGATTTGGCTGGTGCCGGATGCTCTGCTACCAGATACCCATGTAGATCAGTGCAGGATAATCTCATTACTTGCCTACAAATATCTTATTCTTAACCTTGACGTTTTAGGTTCATCTCTTAAACCTGTTTGTTAGGTTTATCCCCCTTCCAGTGCTCCATTTGTTAGTATGGAAAATATTCTTGTCTTCAGTGTGAGTTTCCAAACCCTGAGTCACTTTAGCATTAGGCAAAGTGATCAAATAACTGCACAGAGGAGGAGAGCTTTTCTTCCTCTCCTCACCCTGGCGTGGTTATTCCTATATACTGCTGCATAGATCTGAGTGCAGATGCTCTATTTCTGTGCAGTTTTTAGCCACAACAAATACACTTTAACCCACTGGGTCAGAATAGTTAGTTACAAAATTGAAGTACTTGTCCTAAAGAAACATGGCAAGTAACCTCCAGAAACAGCCTTCTTTAATGCTGGCAGTTTCCTGAGCTTGTGCCTGCTTACAGCAGTGCACGTGGACATCCCTGGGGATGCACAGAATGTGAATGAGCAGAGTGTTCAGGCACGTGCTCCAGCCTTACCGCGTTTCAGCGGGCTTAAACGCTGCGCTGAGTAGTCTTGAGTGCAGCACATGCTAAAATGTAAGCAAAGAAGGAACTGGCTTTCTCAATGTCTTCTGAGTGTCAGACTTCTGAATAAAAATTTGCTAGGGAGGGTATTTAATTGATGCACTTCAACTCTTTATTTTTTTCCCTTTTGAGGGAGAAGGGAACGCACAGAACTTGCCTATTCAGCTCGTTTCAGCTCATTCCTCTGCTGCTAATGCTAACAATTTTTGCAGCACACTCATGCAGACATATAGGTGTGATCTGTGTTCTTGAAATAGCTGTCACTCTTGGGGTGTCAGCGCTGACTCTGCAGCAAGCTGAGCAGGCAAATGATGTAATGTAACATGGTGCTCTAAAATCTATAGAGTCGATAAGCAAAAATAAAGGCCTTTAATATTATATATAAAGCGTGTGCATTACAAATTGTCTGTAGTCTTCCACAGAGACATTTTTTGTTATCTGTTATGCTGTGTGCAGTATCGAACTGCCGAGCTACGCCCTCAGTTATAGAAGGTAGAAAATGACTCTGTGGTGGGATACTCAGCACTTACCCAGAACTGAGGGGCATTAACTAACTCTCTGAAGTCCTTTTGGGCTGAGCCTTACTTTCCTCGTGTACTAGCCTCCCTTCTCATCTGTCAGTCTCTCAGCAGTGCATTGTCATGACACTGACCTCTTACAACAGTGCCCGGTCAGATATCATCCTTGACCCAGGTGCTGCAGGGCTTTTTTTTTTTTTTTTTTTTTTTTTAATGAATAGCATTTCTGAGCATGTTGTTCCTTCCATGCTGCTTTCTGTTTGGGCTTGAGAGCACAATTTTCCAAGACTCCTGAGAGGAACATGTACGCTCCGCTTTGCTAGCAACCATTTCCCCTTGACCACTAAGTGCTTGGATTGCAATCTGATTGAATGACAATCGATGAACGGAGTGTTTTGGACATTTGAAATTTAGATTGGATGGTTTTGTGCCCAGTCTTTGAGTCACCTGTTACAGTGTGTGCTGAGAAGCCCTTTCTATTTTGAAAGTTCTCGTGATAGAGCAGAAATGACCCAGTCATATTTTCCTCGCCCTGCTAGTGAGCTAGGAAGTTGCATTGCTGCATGTGGGCTGTCAATTAGCATTATCTCCATTTGTTTTAGATCCAGACAGGCGCTCTGTTTCAACAATGAACCTTTCGAAACATGTTGATCCAGTCATTAACAAGCGGCTCTCCTCCTCATCTGCAACATTACTAAATTCTCCAGACAGAGGTACAGTTTAATAATAATAAAAAAAGAGAAAAAGAAGAGCAAGAAAGAATGTTCTGTACTGAGATTTTGCTTTGCACATGAAACAAGCGTCCGAAGTCATTTTCTGTATTTTATCTAAATGAAAGTGGAAAGACTTCGCATGTGGAAAGTAAATGGTTGAACATTTTTTCTGCAAGAAGAAATGTGCATTTCTTGTTTTATAGAACAAGAGAACTTGCCTGAACAATCTTGTTTCGTCAAATAATAACTGTGGTGCTTCTGTCAGGTTTTTAGTAAATGAGGTTCAGCTATTGAAAGAACACATCTGTCCACGGTGCATGCAGCCATTTGTGATTTTTTATTTGCATTAGGCCATTTTGACATTATTTTGCTTTTCTTTCTACTTTAATAATATTTTTGAATGTCTAAGAACATGTTGCATGAAGCTTTCAAGCAATTATTTTATTATCATCACTGTGGTGCTGTTTCTTTTTTGTTTTGTATTTAATGAAGATGTTTAGGTGTATGGGTATTTTTCTGTTTATTGACTTTTTTGTGTCCAGTTAATTTTCAAGGATTGCTTTATTTCAGTGTATGTTTTCAGTGTCTGCGAGTCTGCACAAATTATATTTTTAAAGTCAGATTTAAAGAAAAATATTGTAGTTGAATTACTGCTTTTTTTGTAAGGAGATATGAGATTGCATAAAGCTATATGAGAAATTCTTTATATAGTTATTCCAAGCTCAGTGTTCAAAGAGCTTTATGGAAAAATATTCTGTAAAGTTGTTTCCCCAGCCCACTGAGAATGGGGAGAAGTACTGGCCCATTTCAAGGCAGATTAATGCCTATCTTCGAAAATTCTTAGAATGCAGTTTTGGTTGTAGAGGGTAACAAATTGGTAGGTGTCATTATTTGTGCATCTTAACTGCTGTGCTTTGTGTGCATGTTTGTGTGTGTTTCTGGTTGTTTTGACCAGCAGTGCTTCAGGGCTTAATGGGTTAATCTAGTTGTAGAGGCTGCCATAACCTGAGGAAAATACAGCATTATCTGAAAAATTACTTACTCCAAAGCACTGTTTTGGTGGACTTTTAAGTACAAAGACCAGGCAGTTTTACGTATAATGCCTTAATCTGCGGTTGCCACCCTCAAACCCCGGGCAATTGCTGTTCTTTTCCAGGGATGCTAATTTGAGGAAGTGCCTTGGAGAAAAGGACAGCAGCAGGCCTTAAATAGGAAGGATAGTCTGTTACTGACTGCAGCTGCCTGTGTGACAGTCTGCTCCACTTAGTGCAAATTCTGTATGAGTTGCACTGAGTGCTAAGCAGGTTCATGGTGGGCAGAGGGAAAGAGGAAGAAGGGGAGAACCTTATATGAAAAGTGAAGGTGTTCTGTGCTCGGCATTTTCTTTGAAACCGGCAAAGAACTCTTCAGAAGTATCTTATGTTTTTCACAGTCTCAGAGGTGGAGGAAAGCCCAGGCTCTACAAATGCCCTCGTGCAGGTGCAAGGCTCCCTGTGCCCCGGTCTAGTTCAATACGTGTTGCAGAAGGGCAGTTGGCCAGTGGCAAGTGCTTCAAGGCAGGGTTCACCCGTGTGCCCCCTCCCTCCCCGTCCAGAGGGCACCCAGTCCCGTTTTGTCCTTAACAAACATGCCCGCTCCCAAAGCCGGGAGCTGGAGATAAGAATGATGGGCTTATCCTAAGTGGCTTACAGCCGTCAGCAAGAGCGTGTCTTCTCTTGAGCAGTATTGGTTTTTACCATTTGAAGGACGAGTGGCTTTTGCTGAAAACAACTTTTTTTGTTTATACAAATTGTCTAGAAGATTGGTTAATAACTTTTAAAGTCTACCATTGTTGTGTAGCTCTCACTGCAACTTGAAAATCAGTTAAAATAGGCTTGTTGCTGTACTTTTGTTACTGGCACAGGTGCAACTTGTTGAATCTTTGTAAAAAAAATGTGGTTAGCAAACAGCTCAAGTGGAGCAAGTAATGCTGCAGTTGACTAATAACATTTATTTGCTAAGTATATTATTTTACTTGAGGTAGGAGATGCACGCTTCCTTGGCTTTGAAAAGCAGAATTTGCACCACAATTGTGGCCTTCCTCCTCCTCCTCCCTGCTGTGCTCTTTCTTTCTAAACAAATGGTGGTTTTAATCACTGCCTCACCTTTGTGTCTGCAACATCTGTAGCAGAAATGCAGGGCCTCTGATATTGTCTGCTGGTGAAAGGAGACCTAGAGGCAGAAAGCCCTTCCACCCCTCCTCCCTGTGTTTGGAGCCTGGTCTGAGCAGGCACCAGGGCTGTGGTGAGAGTCTGTCCTTTGAGGTGCTCATCGGGAGAGCTGTTAAATCCCTGCCTCCCATCTGTTCGCTGAATGAACCAGAGGTGCTCTTGTGCTTGCTCACAATTTATTCTACTGCTGCTAGGGCAGCTTTCCAGTGCGCAGCTTGGATATCTTGAGGACAAACACAAGTATTTGTAACCAATTCACTGTTGGCAGCTCCTTGAGATTGATTTTGTTTGGTGGGGAAAGGAAGTGATTGTGGGCTTTTGTTTTAAGTTTTATCATTTTATTTTTGTAGTCAAAAGTTTAGCAATTAAGGCCTCCTTTAACTAACCTGCTGGGAGCTGGAGGTACCCACACCAACCTCCACTACCAGTGCACTTCTAATGTGGGACTGAGGAGCAAATAGCCCTTAGAATGGTAGTCTAACACTGTATGAGAACAAAAAAGAGCTTTTCCCCTTCTCTCTTGGGTGGTTAGAACAACAAAGGTTTGAAAACATCTCCCCGAGGCTTAAAAAAAAAAAAGGCAGGAAAAGAAAGCAAATTCACTATTTTAAAGCCACTCTATTTTGGGATACACTTACGTTGTTTGCTCAGCTTGCTTCAGTGGGAATTGGATGCCAAAGTTGAGCTGTTTGAAGCAGTTAGGTACTAATACTGCTGTAACTGGAATTCAGAGGGCCAAAATTTATTTGGACGTTCTTGGTTAATGTTGATGCTCATGACTGGTTAAGAGTATATGTTAAAAATGTTAATCATGGTGCTGTGCATTTAGATAATTTAACAAGTAATGCAGTGGCCCACAAAGCCAAGCTGAATGTAGGTGATGAACTCTGATTTAAACCCATTTTAGAGATTTAGGGATACAGCCAGTCTGAGCTCCGGGCTGTTCTTTCAAACGTCACTTAGAGAGCAGTGGGTTTGCCCGTCCCTTAGCTCACCGGCACACGGTGACGAGCCCCTCTCGATCCCGAATGCTGCCCTGCTGGCGGGCGGCTTTGCTCCCACTAGGTGACGTGGATTAAGGGAAAAACAGAGTTAAATCGTATCTGTGTCATGTCATCTGCCTAAAGGCAGACGGGTGCAGGCCGGATCCTAAGAGCGCGTTTTCCTAGTTGTGGCCACTTAAGATCGTTTGTGGTCCTGGCCTCGTGTGGGAGGGCTGCAGTTGGCCCACTGAACAGTGTTGTGTGGTAGCGTTTACTCTCTGGCTCTCTGCAAGTGCACAGTTACCACCAAGGAAGCCATATACAGTAGTGATTTGCTGGCCCCAAATTTGAGAGATCCTTTTCTAAGGTGTGGATCGGACTTTTATGCAGCGTTCTTGTTCTTCTGGTAACTTCCATGATTATTTTATTAAACTACACTAGATACAGTGTAGTAAACCGTAGTACAGACTTCAGCATTTTCTTGTCTCTAAGCTTCATTCGGTAAAGCCTGAGAGCATACACACACGAAAAATGCTAAGAATAGCTAAAACAATGATCATATCAAGCACAATTCCCAGAAAAGGAAGGAAACAAAGATTCTGCCATTATTGCATCCGGTTTATCGGTAGTTCTGTGATTTTTTTTTCCTCCATTGTTAAATTATAACCTTAATGTGTGGAAGTCTCTTTGGGATATTTTCTATCTCTGTATAATCTGTACAGAGTCAGAATGGAAGCATGAATTGCAAAGAGCTGTGGCAGTAGTAAAGACACTTATCAAGACAGCCTGCTGCATTTGAGTCCTTTATGCCCATAGTGATGCCACTTACCGAGTTAGCAGAATTCAGGGGAGCAATTAGGGAAGTGGAAAAAAAACAGCACTGAGGGCAGATGAGGCAACTATAGTCTCCCAGGATAAGATTTTTGAGATGAGCCTCTCTTCATGGAGCCCAGCGTGGAATAAATGAAAGAGAGATGCAGCATTTATGGCTACTAAAAGTGATGTAACTCTACCTTCAAAAATGCAGATTAATCTCTAACCTCACACGGCCAGTTATTTCATGGTTCAGGTTGCAGTTTTGTTGTCATAGGCACAAAACTAAACCAAAGGGAATGTTAATGCATAGAAAATGCTTTATTTCTAAACATAAGGAAAAACTTCTTTACTGTGAGGGTGGCTGAGCAGCAGAAAAGGCTGCCTAGAGAGGTTGTGGAGTCTCCATCCTTAGAGATATTCAGAAGATTTTTGGAGAGGGACCTGGGTGATGACCCTGCTTGAGCAGGGGGTTGGACTATCTGATCTCTAAAGGTCTGTGCCAACCTCAGCCGTTCTGCGACGAAGGATCTGATTTTGAACACAATGTTAAGCTTGTGACCTAAGCTTACTGTAATGAATTGTTATGGGAACTGGCTGAATTTTTTTTTCTGGAGTGTTCATTATGATAACATTTTCTTTTGTTATATACATCTGAATATTAAGGAAATATCCAATTCCCTTGAGCAGTAATTTATGGGTCGTTCTTGGCTACCACTTCACCATGATCAGTGTTTAAGTAGTATTTTTTAAGTATTTTAACAAATTAAAGACAAAGGGAGTACATTAAGAAGCTAAACTTGCAAATACTGAGGAAAGCTAGATGGGGGAATGATTGCAGGTAGGTCAACATGTAATTAGCCTCTTCAACAGAGGCTAATTAATCATTTAAAAAGTTGGCTTTTGCTGCTGTTCTAAGGTGAAAATTATTATAAGCAGGAATTCATGATCAAAAGTACATGCTGTTCTGAGGCATTATGAATATCTGAGGCAACTGTAGCTGCTGTGTGGTATCTGCAGTTGGAGGTGTATTGTATATTCTGAGGTGTACTTTCTTGTTCATGATTTCCCCAATTATTATTATTCAAGGTAATGTAGTCACACCTGGTGGCTTTGATAGAATCTCTTTCTCTGATATAATTCTGTTATACGAATGACCTTGTGGCCTTTTATTTATTTTTAAGGCCTTTGTTCTTTCTATTTGGCTTGCAGACTTCAGAAGATGTCTGTGTAGCTCACTTTTTTTTTTTTTTTTTTAATTGTAAGACTGTATATCTTATATCCAGAAAATCGGGGGGGATTTTTTGAAACACCAACATCTCCGTCAAAGTTGATATCTAGGAAAAGTATCTGCTTTCCTGACTGTAGAAGTTACCTTGCCATTCCTGACAGAAGGAAAGGAGGCATGTATGCAAAACATCACTACGATTTTGATAGCAGTTTAGCAGAAGGTCACAGTTGGTAGCAGAAGGGTTCAGATATTTGTAGTCTTGGGGGAAATCCTGAAGTAAAATAGAGTAAGAATAAAATGTGAAAACAGAACGATCTTGGTCATTCAGTAAATTTTTGATCTCTGAAGGACAACTGCAAGATTCTTGTGGTGTATAATAGTGAGGTGTATGCATAGAGTGCCTGATCTCACCTCTTGCTTGTGTGGCCCACGCTCAGCTCGCCGCCTGCAGCTCAGTCCCTGGGAGAGCAGCATCGTGAGCCGCCTCCTGACGCCCACTCACTCCTTCCTGGCCCGGAGCAAAAGCACCGCCGCCCTGTCCGGAGATGCAGGTAAACCCAAAAAGGCCTCAGGCCTCAGCCACTTACTCCTCTGGATTCCATGCCGGCTGTTGTAAGGTTACTGTTGTGTGTGTACAATAGCATCCCAGAACAAGCTGGAAAACCTGGATTATGCTGCGCACCAGCATGAAAGCTTGTGGTGCCCTTCTGCTTGCTCTGCCTCTTCTCTGTCTGCCTTCACCCCTTTCTCTCGGTTTATCTTTTTGCCTCATCTGTGCAACAGATAAAACACCTGCAGCATGACAGTGTTGCACTAACTGTGGTGCCTTGGACATGGCTTCTATGTGAGGTACAGGTCCACAGCGAATGCTGTGTGCTGCCCTCGCTACTAAGAATAGTTTCCTCCTGTACCAGGCCACTTCCCACAAGAAACTTGTTGGATTTCTGGAATGTCAGACCCCTAGTTGTAGGGGATTTACTATGCAGAATGTTAAATGTGCAAATTTAGGAAAGCTGCATTTATTGCCAAGTTCTCTGTCAACTGCTGAACAGCTCTCTGATCTACTACAGAGAAGGAAATTAACATACAAAAATAGGAAAATGTTGCTAGGTGGTAACTTAAAGTCTAGGCAAAACAGTGTTTCAGAGACAACCAGGTCACTCTCTGCTATTGCGTATTGCAAGCAGGTGACCGTTGCATTTCTTGCATTTCTTTTTATTGTAAGGGTGTTTTTGATCATGCCCCAGGATTTTACCATTATAGGAATATGCTGCTACACATACTGAATCTTTAAATCTAGGCTAGTCTTTTATATGTCCCATGTGGACAGATCCTTATTTTGATTAAAGGACGTAGAAGGTAAGAGGGCATGAAGATCTGCTAAGATTACTTTTAAAGAAGCTTTCACTTAAGAACTCTTATTGCTAATCAGGTTCTGGTACATTTCCACAGGGGTAGCAATGTAGGAGCAAAAATGTAGATGATAGGCTGCAAACAGTACAATCGATAAGTATAGATCCCTTCTCAAGGTTCGTATTCTAAAGCAACAGCATGTGAAATGAATATTTTATGTCATCTACAAACAGGAAATTGGTAATGCAGTCCTTTATCAAGGGGTAGTAGAGAAAGCCAGGTCTTAATTTTGTAAATGATTACTTAATGGAGAAAGTGTGTAGATTTTTCTGTGGCTGCTATTGCTATATGCTGACTGTAAACCAAGTGCAATATTGGGAAAGATTGCAAGTAGCTGGAATGACTGATGCATCAGCAGATTCACAGTAATTCCCCAGTAATGCCTTCCCTGTGCTAACTGGACCTGTGCCACCCAGAAGAATAATCCATCTGCCCGTTGTTTTCCAGGTTGATTCTCTAGGAGCAATAACTGCAGTCCCTTCATGCAGGACACTTCCTGGAGATTAATGACCAGGTGCTGGTAATGGCTCACAGCTGTGCTCTGAGCACTCAGCGCATCCCAGCCTGTCATTACATCCTAGGAAATTACCCTGCCCTTTGGCTGTAAAGATGAATTACAGTGTAAAAATCCAAATCAAATTAAGTATAGATTTATGTCCTTAAAATGTATGTTAAGTGAGCTATTATGGACATCAAGCATAAGAGTGGATTTTTTTTAATAACCATCAGAAACCAAAATGTATTCTCAAGTAACTCTATAAACGTACATGATCTCATTGGGAGTTCTTCATAAAGCATTGTTTGGCAACATCACAAATAAAAAATTAGCTGCTTGTTTCTTAATGTTTATGGTGTCATCCTCTGTGGTAACTTCAAATAATCAGCATGCATCGAGAGGATTGATTTACAGAGGGAGGAAAACTCTTACACAGTAAGCCCTTTAAAATACAGTGTGTGCCATTGCTTCCTGTCTGGGTTAGGGATGCTCACACAAAAGTGAGGTTCTGTGTTATCTTGTTTGTCAGGTTTTAAGGCAGTCACTTTTTAATACATGATTAAACATACATCACCTAGCATGAATACCCTTGCCATTAGAGTCTTTTTTATTATTATTTATAATGAGTTCTCATTGTAGGAGAATTGCAGAGTTTATGCTGTTAAGTTTGAGCTACTCCTAAACAGCAGTTTTGTTGTAAGACTCTGAATGTGGCACTGACAACGTGACAACTGGCACTGTGGTCTTTACTTGTGCTTGAAGGGGTCTCAGAGACGAGATTCCCCCCCTTGCCCCCAGGGGTGGGGGAAGAGGAAAAGGGCTGACCCTAATAAAAAGGGAAAAGGTATCATAGAGCTGTGCTGTCTTCCTGAGAGTAGCATGCTGAATAATTGTGCTAAGACTGTAATAAATGGCCACGAGAGAAGGTACAAATAAATAAGAAAAGTTTCTGAAGTAATAACATAGTTTTTTCCCAGTCTAATATTTCAGATAAGTTGGGAGAAAGACCACAAATACTTGATTACTGCAAAACATTCCTTATGAATACTTTTGTAGTGTCGTTTGCTTTGAATTTGTAGTCTGAATATCCAAAACCTGATAATTTGCTGTTGGCATGAGATATTTTGCTAGCAGTCATTGTCCTTGTGCAAATCCAAAGGAAGCTGCCATCGTGGTTAGCAATTCAGATGGTCGTTTCTAAGTTAATTTATTCTTGCTGGCTTTTTTTACAATGGGTGAAATAGTTGCTATCAAGAATGTAGTCAAGTCTTCTGGTCGCATTATCAAGAATACTTAAAACTCATAAATGGAACACCTTAAAAATGTCACTTGCAAAAATGTGTAGACAATGGCGAAATACTAGACTATCTATATTTTTGTGCTGATACTCTACCTTATTTTTATAATTAAATTTAAAATTATTGTATTTTATACTAAAATTCTTTTCTGATGGAATGCAGAGCAAAGCAATGTTTTCTAGATAGGCAAAAATATGTATATAATATGCATTTTACTTACAAAATTTTAGCAGACTTTGCCAAGAATTTGCAAGTTTAACAAGCTATATGAATTTCTCTCCTTCATATTAAGAAATGATATTGACTTCCAAGACCAGACTATTCTCTGTAAATGTGGCGTGCTTTCATCTTTGTGTGCATCTGCTTCTATTTTCCCCCTGCTTCCAAGACGAGTTAAAAGGAAATCTAATTTTGGTTTGATTGCTTTCTATTGCAAGTATAATTGAATCTCATGTCAATGAATGTACTAAGCTAATCAATGACAGAATAGTCATTTCGTAACAAAAGCTTTTTCAGAACTGCTGGTTGTACATTTTAAAAAAAAGAAAAAAGAAAAAAAAACTTTGACAGGAAAACATCATCATTTTTCTACTGCACAGTTATGTAACATACCTTTTATTTTTAAAAAAATAAAGCATTAGCTTTTACAAATGTGCAAGTAGTTGACTGTAGCCTCTTAGAATTATATCACATCTACTTTTGTGGCCAACCTGATGCATCAAATGATGGTTCTGATATGAGAATTAATCATTCTTCTGTGTATTAATGCCTTCTTTTTCTGTCTTTCTCTGTCCCTACTCCTTGCTGGCTTTCCTCTGTCACTTCTCCTCCAATGCTGCTCTGTAATTAAAATGAATACATAAATAAAAAACAACCCACACCGTAGTTATCCCCATTTGTCCCCGTTCAGCATCTTGCAGCCCCATCAGCCCTCTGTCCTACAAGGCCACGAGCTGTAGGAATTCAGCAGAGCGAGCGAAACTTTTTGCCTCCACGCCTGATGCTGTTGGCCGCAGGAGGACGGCGCATCCTGCCGGGGTAAGGCTGCCGGGTGCGCGTGGGCTACTGACGCACCCACCTCATCACACCCGTTACTACAACAGGAGTCGTTACACTTGACTAAGGGTGTTTGGGCTGGGGCTTTGTGTGGGGGAGGGAGGCCCCCTTTCTGAGGATTTGCCTCTTGGTTCGTTGCCTTCTTGGCTGAGTTTTGCTGCCTGAGGTGGTGGCATAGACTGAAATGCGATGCACCCATATGTGTGGGTGCATCACCCAAGCATGTAAACATCCATGTTTATTCCCGAGTGGACACCTTATTCCCCCGGAGGGCTAAGGAAGCAGTCAGGTATGTGCACGGTCCCATTCTCATGTGGATTCTTTGCTGCCTTTTAAGGCCCTAGCTTAAAGGTATGTTGTGGGGTGGGTGTTTTTTCATTTTTTTTTTTTTTTTTTACAAAACCTCTAGAACTTCATATTTTCTTCATGAGGTCTTGGCAAGTCTAGGCGAGCCTGTGGGGTGCAGTGTGAGATGGGAGGAAGCACATACATGCACATGTATCCATGCACATAAGTACAAGTCCTTTCGGCTTCAGTTCCTTGGGACACCAAGCTAATAACCTTTCCTCTCGGAGAAAGTAGAGTGGATTGGGAACATGGCTTTGTAAGCAAGGTTTCCCACAGAGCACCAGTTCTGAGTGATTTGGTAGCGGTGCTGTGACTGATCCAGGCTTGTAGGGTACAGTGACACAGGCAGATCAAATGCCTGCTGCCCAGGCTCCAGGCCAACAGCCACCTCCAGTTCAGAGGTTATATGCTGGATCTAAGCAGTTATATTTTGCCTTGTACTCCACATTTTGGCTCATATGGAGTTTGAGACGAGCAAGGTCACCTCAGCAGAAGGTCATGTAAGGGGTGCTGGTACTTCTGCCTGGTAGGCACCATCAGAAGAACAATGCTGCTATTGATAACCTTGTTGGGAGTAACTTTAGATGCAAGTAGCATGAATCACAGCTAGTGCTTAATCTTTCAGTCCAAAGATGGTGCCTTCAAGTTCAGGTTAAGGCACAGCGTTGCAGTGTATCTGTGGATAAATCTCATGCTCTGAATGTAGTTCAGTACAGTCCCCAGAGCCATTAGTTTGACGCCTTTCAGATCTCTCTAATTTCTTTTTTTTTTTTTTTACTTAAATAAAAAAGAAGAAACATTGATGCATTTTGGTGAAGGCAACCATGTAAAAAATATTACATTTTGAAAATATTTTCAATAGATGGTATATTGTGAAGATTATCAAGCTTCACTAGTAAACTTCTGTAGGAATTCTGTCCAGCTTTACCGATGCTGAGGAAAAATTAGCTGATACTCTGTCTTCAGGACACGTGATACAGATCCAGTACATGATTATTGCTAGTAAGACAAAATTCTGTTCCTCGTGCTCTATTTATCTTGGCTGCATATGCTGTGAAGAGTGGGATGACTGCCGTCATATTAACCAGCCGAGCTCTGAGAAACGCTGCTTCCTAAGAACTCATTAATTACTCTCATTGAGTAATGACTTCAGGATAGGGATTGTCTTATCCCTAGTAGTTAGTGGTGTTTTCGGCAATTTAAAATAACTAATTTTAACCTTAATGAAGCTCCCAAGATAAAGATAAATTAGGGATTTATGTGCTCATGAAATTGTTTTCCATCTTTCATTCCCAGTTGTCAAACTGGCTTTAAGCTCAGGAGAGACATGATCTTTGTAGAGCGCTTTTAAGCAGTGAGGATGTAAAGCAGTGTGATGCACCTGACCGAGTGGCAGCTCACTGTGCTCTTGGTAATCCCATGCTTCAGGTTCCCATGCACCTGAGCTTGTAATTCCAAGAACCTGACTTTTTTCCATCTATGTTTAGAGGGCGGAAAGGAGATAGATACCTAAATTTTGATGCCTTCCCAAGGAAGTGCGCTCAAAGCTAAAACAGAAATCTAGAAATCTTTTTGTATTTATATATGTATTTGTGTATGTATAATTTTTATGTATGCGCATACATATATTTACACATACATATGTTTATAGATATAATTTTGTAGATCTCATCATGAGATGAGAAACAGTGAAGGAAAACATCCACCTCATGTAAGAATTATCTCTGAAAAAGCTCACATGGTGGAACTGGCCAAGAGAAGAGAGAACAGAATAGTTATTGTAGCACATTATCAGGACTTTGAGGTTATTTGTGGCATTGGCTTATAAGCAAAAAAGCAAAAAGGCCATGGGGGCTGTGTGAGGACCTTGGCTAAGCTGGAGGCTCGGGAATGGTTCTTTGTCCAGTAAGCCCAGGGTTTGTGGGGAGCACATGTTTGCTTTGGGAACAGTGGAGGGTACTGTGTGGCAAGCGGCAGAGAGCAAAGCTTAAAAGGTATTTTTTTCGCCCTTATAAATTATGTATCTGGAAATTAGCCCATAACATCTTAAGCAAAGAGCATGATTAAGAATATGCTTGTTGTCAAGTGCATATTTACTGACAAAGACCACATCGGATTTGTTACAGGAATTGTATTAATGAGCTTGTCAAATGGAGTGTGGAAACAAACTCAGCACAACTTTTTTGCAGACTCCTCAGCCTCCCATCCCCTCATCCTTAACTGGGTTTGCTCTGCTTTCCTCAGCTATGTGAACTCTGGCTTGACTTTGTTTTTTTGTTTGCTGAACTGTAGACTGACAAAAAAGAGAAGGAGAGAGACCATTTGTCACCCAGCTTCTCAGCCACCTTTAAAGGAGGTCATTTTTCTTCCAACCCCAAAGCTAGATCACCAGCTCCCTCTCCAGTTTGGTAAGCCAAGTACATGTGTAGCTGGAGTTTCATGGTTCTAGTTGTTAAATGTTAGTTTCACAGGAAATATCTGCACAAACTTGGTTTCTGATGTAGGTGTTTTCTCTTTGCAACAGAGTAAAAAAGAACAGCTCAGCTTTTAGAAAACTATGGCTGTTGTAAGGAGGTGGAAAGAAGGAGGCATGCACCTGGTTTCTTCTCTCTTGCCTGGGCTCAGTGCTTATACGTCTGAAGAGTTGCAAAGAGGAAACATTCTGCACGAAAGTTAAACCTTTACTCTAACTGTGGTCCTTCTCAGAGACTTTATTTCATTTTTAGCTGTGGTAGTTGTAGAGGCAATGTAGGTGGCATCCAGGACAAGGTGCCTGGTAGTGACTGACATTCTTTCTGCTTGTGGTTCCCCAGGCACGCATCCAAGTCTCTGCCTTTTTTGCCTGGCACACCCAGGCAGGTAACTTCCCCACCAGCTGCCTCCAAAGCTTCCTCAGCTCAGGCACGTCCTCCCTCTCCTGGCAATATCCGGCCAGTCAAAAAAGAGGTCAAACCAGAGAGTGCGAATAAAGGACCTGAAAAGGAGGCTGAAAAGACCAGTGAGGAGAAGACAGAAGAGAGTAAAGAAACCTCAGCAGGCACTGGAGAATCTGCAAGTCAGGAAGAGCCCGTCGTGCAGGCACAGCTCCCTCAAGGTAAGGAGAGATGCTCTTTTGGGTTAAGGAATGCCTGAGAGCCCTTCATGGTGTTCCTTCCCTCTCAGGAACAATGCTTGAAATAGTTTTCTGTTAAATGTTAATTTGAATTCCTCAGAACATTCTTGAAAATGGTATGTGCTGTTAGTTATAAGGAATTCACTATTCTGGTCTGAGATGTATGTATGTTGGGAGAAATTTATAAAAAAGCTGAAGCCCTCCCAAATTTTTAGCAGGAGGAACAACATATAAACCTGCATTGCACCGGGTGGTTTCACTGTTCTTTTTTGCCCTTTTGAAGAGGACTTTGACCCTCGTTAGATGATACAGCTTCTTTTCAGACTCTGAAACAGGAGTGGACTGAAAATTAATGATACAGGAAACTATCCCGTAAGGGTAGTGAGCACAGAGAGAATGTCCAGCTTTAGCAGACACTCAGTACAATGGTACTGAGAAAATTAAACTGTTCCTGCTTATCTATGTTGTTGCAAAAGTGCCACCTTTTGCGGGGAGAGTGGCAGGATGAAGTGAAATGCAGAGAAGAATGAGCAAAATTTTTCAGAGAAAAAGAATTTGAAGGGAAACCCTGAAAAGCAGCAAATTGGAAAAGGAACTATATGCAGAATAAAATAATCCTGATCTTGAAGTGTAGGAAGAGAGAAAGAAGAGATGCTCAAGCCTGCTAAATCTTCGATTTGAAACTTTAGGTTTGTTCTACAGGCATTTTAGACCATTATAAATACAGGATAAACTGTCTCTCTTAAGCTTGTAATAGAAAGTCTGTGTGACCACTGGGATTCCCAGGGTGGGTTACTTAAGATTCCGAATTTAACAATTTGCAGATCTCCCTGTGATAAGAAGATTGTCCTTCAAGAAGTTAATAATCCTGCTTTTAACTGCATAGCTGGGAGTTGTTCTCTAAGAGAAGACTTCACTTGAACTGATATATTTTGTTCTAATAATTTCTGTAGTTCCAGTCAGATACCCAGATCCTACCATGTTGTGTTCAGTCCCACAAAGAGCTTATAGTATGGATTCAAATAATAAACGGATATATTCATTGATCATGGGCATTTAAAGAATGAGATATTCGGTATGACAGTGTGGGCTTTCACTGATTTTCTGATAAGCTTTTGTGTGCAACACAAAATATAAGTGAAAGTTTACTTCTCATGGGGTATAACTTTGCACACGTTTATAAACTGCTTTCCAAGTGCAAGGTGCAGACCGGAGAAATATGGTGACTGTTTGACATTTTAGTTTACAGAGAGCAGGATCAGTCAATACCTGAGTGGTCTGTGACAAGGTCACCCAGTACGGAAACAGATTACAGGTGGTAAAAGGATTCAGAAGTGAAGTCATTAGTATTCATGACAGAAACAGGCAGAGGCACAAGGAGAGGGATGCTGTGATGGAAGTGATCAGCATTTTGGATTGGATATGTGTGTGAAAGCTGGAGGAGGTGGTAATAGTTGAGATCAAAGACAAGATCTCATCAATCTCAAAGCATTTTTGGTGCGAGATTAGAGGAGAGGTACCTGTACTGCAGGTGGAGGCCTCAGCTGCCAACTCCCAGTCACGAGTTGAACGTGGGAACGTGGAGACAGGCTATTTGGCATATGGGGTTAGAGTGCCATTGCTGAGACTTCTTAGGTGCAAGCTGCAAGTGAAAGGGCTGAATGCAGCCAGTTACCTAAACTGGCCTTTAATTTGTCTGGCTCAGCCACTGCTTGCTGTGTAGTCCCAGTAGCCGGGAGGTCAGCAAGGGTTGATCACTGGCAGAGCTACACAAGCTTCTGCAGCCAAATCTCTCATGACTAACTAACACCCACCCAAGTTTAAGGGTGTTTTGGGAGTGCCTATGCAAGCTGACAGCAGCGTAGGTGTGCGTGAAACAAGCTACTTGTCGCACTGCCAGGGTCAGCATCTGAAGTAGGAAGTCAGCCTCGAGCTGCACAGGGCTCCCCTCTGGAGAAGCAGCCCTGCTTTGGTCCTGGTTAACAAATTAAAAGGGAGCTCCTTGGGCATAGGAGCTCTGCCGTTTGTCCTGTTCAGCTGTTACAGAGGCATCCTGCTGGTCCAGGCTGCAACTGTAAGCTCACGTGGTGGGTGTTTTTCAATTTTCTGTGTCTAGGACTACTAAAGGAATAGTTATAAAGGGGTCTCAAGCTTAAGGAGTGATTGAGTTACTTGTTGTTGTTGTTGTTGTCTTGTTTCAGCCATTCCAGAATTGTCCAAATTCCCACCTACTTCTTGGGAGTTATCCCAGGCTGGGAAGAACTCCCTAGGGGCAGAATGGATGCCTGTTTTGGAGATAAGGGTATCACACTCTGGATGATGCTAGAGTGTGCCAGTTCACCTCAGGGCTGGAGAACAGGTCCTGGCACTGTGAATTCAAAAACTGTGTTGTTGATGTAGCTTTGGAGTTAGAGGTGAATGCCCTAAAGCAGATATAAAGATCTGCATAGATTTCATTTGATAGGAGGAGACAGCTAGAGAAGAGGGTAGATGTGAGCGCTCAAAACTGAGAAAGCAACTGAATTTGTGTTTGTGTATGCACACAAATGAGGTGTGCGATGAAAACCAAGGAGCAAACCTCTGTGGAAAGTTTAGCGAGGTGAGGAAATTGCTCCGACATCCTGAAGAGAGGGCTGGAAATGCAGAGATAAAGCCATCTTCTTGCCATTCCTAATGGCACACTTGCATGTATGTTCCCAAGATCTGAGGCTGGTTCCTTTTCCTACGGAAGTGCTGCCAGTTCAAACTGTTGCCTGTACATTTTGCCTGCATCAGCATGTGCGGTTACCCTGGAAGTGCTTCCGTCAGTTCTGGAAGTGCTTCCTTCAGTTAGCTGGTGTGCTGCTGGTGGCCTTTGGTCTCTGTGCCTGTGCTAGAGAAAGCCACGCAAGCCTGTGGGAATCTGAACAACTGTTTGCTTAGGAAAAGTCTACAGCAGAGCAGTGAGAGCTGACACTGATACATCGTCATTTCTCCCCTGTGTCCTGCTTTCAGACTCAGATGCAGGAATGACAATATGATGCTCTTATGAAGAAAAACACCTTCTCTACAGGGTGGCCAAAACTGGTCTTGCGATTAATATGGAGGCAGATGCTTGCCTTGACTGAAGGGAGAAGGAGGGTGGAAAGAGAGAGAAGTGTCTGCTGAATTAAAAAAGAAAACAGTGACTTGGTTGTTAGAATCCCCTTTGACACCTCTGACCAAGTTACTATATTGCCTTATTTCCTAATCTGTGTCTACCTCCATGAGAAGACTTTTTAATGAATTGGTGATGGCAAAGCCTGTTAGCATTTGAACACAAGCCATGGTTCATTAATAGTGGCAAAATTTATTAAGAAGCTGTGTCTTGATCCTCAGAAGTTACCTTGTTGTGAGTAAGCCCAAGTGTGTGGTGAGGCCACCTGTAAGAATTCCAGGTCTTGTAAAGGTTGCAATAACTGCAAAATTGGTGGCAGTTACATGTACCTTACTGTTGTTGCAGATCCCTTTGAACAGTTGATTGCTGGTATTACTAAAATTCTGGCTCTGATCTGCCAGTGTAGCCTGTCAGGCAGAAGGGACTATCGTATCACAGACTTTTCTGTGGTATTTGCTGAGGAATAGTCTCAGGCAAACTATGTGGTGGTGGGGCCTACTGAGGCAGTGTAATTCCTGTTGAGCCCCATTCAGTACTCACTGGTCTCACAGGGAAGTTGGCTTAACCTTTCAACTGCAGCTTTTTTTGCCTATCATAAAAAATAAGATTCCCCTAAGAAATATGAGCTGCTAGCATCTTGGGATTTCTTCTTCCTCCAGTCATTTACCAAAAAAAAAAAAAGTGTAACCTTGAAAATACTGCTGAGTATTTGGGATTATGTCCCATTTCTTTCAAGAGGTTTGTTTAATTTTGCATATGTGAAAAGGGTGTCATCTTTGCCACTGTGTCGGTACCCACTGATTTTCCTTCCTCTGTGTTTCAGCAGCCACCCCATCATCACCTCCTGCTCCACCAGCTCTTTCTCCACCGCCCGTTCCCACGAAGGCCTCTGCAGGCACCACTGATCCTGAAGAAGCAACCAGGCTGCTGACCGAAAAGAGGCGCCTGGCCAGGGAGCAGCGGGAACGGGAGGAGCAGGAAAGGAGGGAGAGAGAAGAGCTTGAAAGGTGATCCAGACCTCTGCACTGGACAGCATATGTTTCTAGTGCCCTCCTAGCAGCTTCTTGTGAATATTCTCGTTACACTGCTAATAGTGCTAATGTGCAGGAGACAAAAGTTTCCCCCAAAGAGCATTTCCTGTTGGAATTTTTCGTATAAGTAATATATACCCAAGTAGATTCATAAGGTTAAAATCCTATGCCAAATATGTTTCATGTATCAATAAATGTGTTTTATTCCTGCTTTAAAGTAGAGAGTGGCTGGAAGAGAGAGAAGGCCTCTGGCATAGGGATCCATTGTTTTCTTAGAGAAACTTAGAGAACAAAGCTGTACATTACAGCAGCTAGTGAATTGCACTTGGCTGTTTTCATCTTTACCACTATGATTATCTTTTGTTCTGTACACCACAAAATCTCTACTATGGATGGTGTTCAAATGTCAGTCAGCTGTGATTTTTACCTCTTCCTACATTACAATTTAAAATCTAGACTTCCTTGGGATCAAGACCTGTCTTGGAATTAGAGGATGTGCTGTCTCATTTTATGCCAGCAAAGGAGTAGCCTGTCTGGCCACTTGGGCTGTGTGATAGCCACAGTCACAAGCTGAGTGCCTTGCTAGAGGGAAGTAGTGTGGGTAATATCAAAGATCAAGGGGAGAAGTTATTCATTCCCATAATACAAGGACAGAGGGTATCAAATGAGACTAGGAGTTGACAAGTTCAACAAATCAACAAAAGTAGGTACATTTTAAATTCGAGAGTCATTGCCACAAGATAAGGCAAGGCATCAAAAATGTACACTGCTTCAAAATATGATTAATTGAAATCATAGCAGAGAGATCTTTCAGGATGTATTGGAATCACAGACACTGTCTCGATTAAGAAAGTTCATGAGCTGGATATCAGTGGAAGTCAGTATTGGCATAGGTTTGCCCACTTCCTGAGTTTTCCACAGGTCTCCAACTTCATCTCTTTCTGGAAGCAGGGCAGTCAATTTAGTTTGACCATGTTCTGGTGTTTTGGCGCTCTTATGAGTGAAACATCAGTGAAATTTTTATCTAATTCTTCAGTAATCCTGGTGTCTTCGGTCAGTAATCTGCATTTTTTTTCTTGTGTTTCCTTCATGACTGCAGGCAAAAGAAGGAAGAATTGTCCCAAAGGATAGCTGAAGAAAGAGCCCGCCGCGAAGAGGAAGAAGCTCGCAGACAGGAAGCAGAAAGAAAGCGAAGGGAGGCAGAGGAGGAGCGGGAAAAGGAAGAGCGGCTGCGCCGACAGGCACAAGAGAGAGAGCAGAAGGAGAGAGAAGAGATGGAGCGTGTTCAGAAACAGGTACGCTGCCCTCCTGCCGTTTGTGTGCCAGCCTAGGTGGCAGGAGAGCGAATGAGTAACTGCTGAGTACATCTAGATACAGTTCTAGCTTAAAGGGCTGTCTAAAATTAAAGTACTTTAGAGAGCAGGTGGGGTTGCGTTTGACTTCATATTGTGGTGTGATTCAGACAACAGAGAGATTTCTTCCAGTATGTTGGGCTGTTTGTTTTTTTCTTTTCTTTTCTTTTTTTTTTCCCCTCATGTAGAACTTAGAACAAATCTTTTCCTAACAACTGATAAAACATTCTGTAAATGATTTATCAATAGAGTTGTATTGTGGGAACTTAACGATGGTGGTATGCCAGAGAAATATTTGTCCCCCCAAGTCTAGATGTCAAGATAACTTAATATTCAGTATCTTGGAAACATAACCCTAATGCATTTCAAGTCTCCTGCCCAGTAGAGCTTTTGTGGAGCAGGGAGGTATGGTTATGTTTTGATAATTTTGCTCATGCCAAGGAATGCCTTTCATCTTTTACAGTCTTTTTGAAAGCTGTGCAACTTCTTTAAAAAAAAAAAAAAAGAAAGAAAGAAAGAAAGAAAGAAAGAAAGAAAGAAAGAAAGAAAATGAATCAACCCAGTTTTTCAGCATGCTCTCATTTTTATTTCTGTGGTGGATGTAATGTTAATTTGCTAATTTCAGGAGGGGCTGTTGTAGGTATTTTGGAGATTCTTCTTCTTTCCCTCTTTTTCATACCCTTTCATCTCCAACTGAGCTCCAGCGCTTCAGTCTGCTTTATAGATGTTTTTTCTGATATATAATTAAATGTATGCCTTGAAATTAAACGCTTAAAGGATTACTTAAGGAACATAACTTAATCTCAGGGCAGTTTTTCCCCTGCCCTCTCCAAGATGTATGCCGCTCTCTTTGCAAAGGTCTACTGAATTGGGGTATATCCACAGTGTTTTCAGTCTTTGTGATAGTCTTAATTAATGAACTGTTATAGTAGTCCTGCAGGTGCTGCAAGCGTGTGTAGCTAGATAGATACTAATGTGAATCTGTCTTCAAGTAGTAATTTTTATTTTATTTTTTCAAAACCACGAACTCAGAAAGAAGAGGAAGCTCGCCTACGGGAAGAGGCAGAGCGGATTCGATTAGAACGTGAGAAACATTTTCAAAGAGAAGAGCAAGAGCGCTTAGAAAGGAAAAAGGTAAGTCAATACACAGAGAAAAAATATAATTCATTTTATCTTAGCAGTTTGCTTCCACCTTAGCAGCAGAAAGTTATATAAGATGTTAATGTGTCTTAAGAAAAGATATAAAGTCCTCATCTGCACTGCTGGTGTGATAGGGGACAGAATCTTGCTAAGAGTAGTAAGTCATTTGCCTTTCTGTCGTAGTCAGATGCAACTTTAATAAATGACAGTTATGTTTTGGGAGATATTTTTTTAATAAATCTCAGCAAACATTTTTACCCTCTTGCATTTCTTTCTAGAGGCTTGAGGAGATCATGAAGAGAACTAGGCGTGTAGAAGCTGTAGATAAGGTAGTGCTACTTCTTAACATATGTGTAAATATTGGACATCTTTTGTGTCTTTTCTCTAGTGCCGTTTTGAACTTAAAAAAAAACTATGCTTCCTTTGTAGAAATCTAATGACCAGCAAAATGGACATATATCAAAGGCAAATATTACCGGAGAAACAGGTAATTGTGTTTAACTGTGCCTAAAGCACAACAGGTGAATAAGTGGCTATTAAGCGCAATGACTTTAGATAGAGTTCTGAAACTTGGCAGACTAATTGCCATAAAAGTCAAGAAAATCGCTGGAAGATTATAGCTGGAATCTTAGCAAACATTTATTATTTCTAATTTCTGTATAGGTAGCTAGCCATTACTAAATGTTGGCTTTTTTAGAAGTCTTGTCACGATATTTAATAGGGAGTCATTAAGTTTAATTATTTATAAAATACAAAGAAATAAATTAACTAGGTTAACTTTAGCGGTTTAATCATTGATTCTACAGTTTGTTTTACGTAGTATTACAGATGTGGTGACTGCAGTCTTATTTCTTTTTTTTTTCCTAAGAATTATCTCATCTAAATAAACTGTTTATAGTCCTTAACTAGCCCATGACTTCTCTCCCACATCTGTCACCTCATTCACTTGGTCTTAATTTATATTTCTTTTGTTTCAAAATTCATCTCGTGCAAAAATCCAGGTCTTCCCAAATTCTTACCCTCTTCTGTTCGGTTGTTTTCTGGTCAAGTTTTATCTAGAAGTTGTTACTTAAAGGAGATAAAATGAACCTTTGCTTTTATTCAAGCATTACCAAGTAAAAGCTAGCCATATTAAATGTTGCTTAAGTCAAACTATTAAGTGGCTTGGCCTATCATAACATAATATATTAAAAATTGATCATTGTTTCTCTCTTTATATATATACGTGTGTGTGTATATATATATATATGCATATGTATTTATACACTCATACACATATTTGAGTTGAATAACAGGGAGGACAAATAGCAGTGTTTGCTTATCCTGATTTATTTTTCTTGTTGCTTATGAATGCTATGATGTTAAGTTAATGTTATAATTAGAGCTGCTGGGACATTCTTGACACTGAATTCATTACACATTTTTGGAAATTACTTGCTTACACATTTCCTTTAGCAAGAATAACAGTGCTTGTGAACAGTGTCTTGAAACAGAGTGAGAGTTCGTAACCTGCGGTTAGCTCCTTCCCTCCAAAGGTAGAAAACACGAAGGCAGTTTTCTGAGGCCTAGGAGGAATTTAGGCTTCTTATTTTTCCAGTCCCCAGCGTGGGCTGGAGCCCCTGAGTGACTGGGTAAACAGAAAAGTGCCCACACCCTGATGGCTACTCTGCACTTTTGCTTTGCTTTTATTTATTTTGTTATTTTTTTGCTATGCTGTTCAGTTAAAGATGCAAATTAATTAAAGCCAACTCTAACTTCCTGCATTAAACTCCCACAGATGACTTCAAACTATGTGCACTTTTTTGTTTGTTTGTTTGTTTTTTCAGTCTTACTGTTTGGCAAAGCTTGAAGATTTTGATGGACTGGACAAATCGTACAATAAATAAAAAATCCTTCACCTATTACCATTTGTTAGGTTTCTGCTCTATAATGGGAGATATTTCTGCCTTTCCAAAATGGAACTACCAGACTTGTTTTTAAATATTAAATACTGTACCCATTTGTAGAAGCAGTGAAACTTAAATTGCTAATATCTTCTAAGAGCATGCTGAAAATGACATTTGCCATAAGAGACTTAGCCCTATTTTTTTTTTTTTAGCACGTAGCAAAATGGAAGCAACTGGAAGGTCTGAGATTTTGGGTAACCCTGCTGAATATGTCCAATCCCATGAATTCTCCTGTGTCCTTGAGATATTGCGACAGGTGATAGGGTAGAGAGCAGTTGCTGCTGTTCATTGAAAAAGCTGTATGTGATTTAGTATGACTGTAGATAGAATATAGAGGGCTGTAGTTACAGGCTAAAAGAACTGAAGCAGGTCAATACCATATATCATCTGGTCTTTATATGAGACCCCAAAACATCCTAATTTTGTATTGTTCTGTACAATGTAGAGGCTTACTGCTATTTCGAAGAAATAACTTTCTCATGGAACTTTTCTCTCTTCAATTCCTTTTGGGTAACAGTCGGTGATCACTGAGAATAAGAATACCAGTATGAAATTGTTGATGTCCCAGTTTACTTCTCTTATGCTGCTTTAAAAGTGTCAGCATAATATGTAGCCAGATCTTGGCAGTCCATTTTAAAAACTATATACTGGAATATACTGGAATTTTCTATATCATTATAATTTGAAGATTCTTGACTGCAAAGGCCACAATTCAAATCTAAAACTTTTTACTTTAAACCCTGTGTCTACTGTGTGCTTGTGTGCTTCAAAACTTGACTGATTGCAGGGAAGCATTACATTTATTTAAGAATTTGATTTTCCTTGACTTTTGCAGGAAATACTTAGTCCTACTTTGTGGATAGATGTTGTTAGTTGGTTTTCTGAAAAGCCTCTTTTCTTTCTGTAGTCGTAACAAGTCCCGCATCTCCCCTGGGAGCCCCGGTGGGACTTCAGCCCGCGGCGCCGTCTCCGCACAACGGGAGACCCGTAGCCTGCGCGCACGTAATTGGGTCACATCCAGCCCCCATCACTATGGACAGGTAAGAACAACGAGGAGGACTAGAGGGTATTTAGAGCATGAAGGATATTAAAGTAATAGATTATTTTCTGAAATCTCTATTCAGTTAATGAACAAATGAAAAACAGCTGTCAATCTGCCCTGTTTCCAATTTATTTTTATCATTCCCTGTGTTCAGAAGAGGAAAACTTGATGGTCTTTCAATTAGCAGTATTCCAGTTTTGACAAGTGGCATGGAAGACCTGTCTGGTGGTGTGTGATCTGATTGTTCTATGAGTGTTTGGGTTTTTCTTTTTCCCCTAAGATGTTGTGGAAAGAGTGAAATTTGCCAGTTCTGCTTCTGTTAAAAAGAGTTTCATAAAACCACTGTGGATTTGTAATGTTAATTTTCTTGACTGTGATTTTAAGCTAGATATTTTGATTTCTGAACTGCTCAAAGGGTTAGCAAGTTTTGCATATTAGACAAAGTACCCCAGGCGAAATGCAGAACCATGGATTTTTGGCTTTTTATTTTAATAAAGACTTTGTCCTGAATAAGAGAAGTTTTGTGAGGTAGATACTTAACCTTGGGGGTTCTTTCTGGCAAGTCTCTCAGAATTTGAGAAATTGTTGAAATGCTTGAAAGCTTTATATTGAACCAAATGAAATTTGATATTGCGTGCACATGAGCTGTCAGGGACTTATTTTTTTTAAGTAATTCAGAAAGTCAAATGATCCTGTAGTCTGTTCATGTTTTATGCAGGTAATGGCAGAATATGCATGAAAAACCTGAATGTGAGAAGTCATGAAGCAGACTGTAATGGGCAGTATGCTGCCTGGTGTGATTGGCACTAATTGAAGGAGGAATTTGCCCTCTCTCAGTCCCTCCATATGCCTGGGGGATTTTTAGCCTCCTGTCATGCTGACAAGGATGCTCCTGCTGAGGGAAGGTCTGTCAGCAACACTGAGCACTGAACTGCATTAGATGAGCTGCATGGAGCCCTCTCATCATCATCTCGGGCAGCTATTAAATGTTAATGATTCTCGGCCTTAGATGCACCTTGGTGTTTGTAATATGAAATGCACTATGGTAATAAATGCTGTCATGTAGCCTCATATCCCATATATATCAGCATAATCAAAGTGGAAAATGAAAAAATGACATTGAGGAGTGGGGGAAAAAATAGAAAGTGGCTGTGGAAGGGGAAACTGATGAGCCAGGGTTGGGGCGCAGAGAGATTCTCTTTACCTTAGAGGTGCATCTGCTAGGGCTGAAACACGTGAGATCATCCCTGGTTAGGTTGGTTCAGGTAGCCAGGAAAACTCTTGGAAGGAATACACAGCAGTGTGGATTTTGTCACAGGGTAAAAGCCGCAGGTGCTACCGTCACCACTGCTGCATCTCGCCTGCCTGTGGCTGCCAGCTGCTGAGGAGACTCGAGCAGGCAGCACAGCCACGGGGGGAGAGGGTCTGCCCTGCGAGCGCCTCACTGCAGCCCCCAGCAAGATTTGGCTTTTGTCTGGAGAAGTCCTGAGCATGGTTTAGGGGTAAGATAGCCCAGCTGTCTAACAGACTTACAGAACCTTTGCCTAGAGGGCTTCTCTGAAGTATGTGTGCATGGGGAAGAAGGAGGAGCAAGGGAGATGAGGCCTCTTAAGGCCTGGAGCAAGTACCACTGCTACCATGGTCAGAGTGGGAAGTTTGGGTCTACAGCTGCTGTATCATAGCCTCTAGAGCAAGTGAAGTGCAAAAACTGGCAGATCTGTTTTGTGCAGAGCTCAGGCCTAGCCTGAGCACGTCTCCACAGCAGGCCCGGCGGTTAGTGTAGTTCGGTGGCCAACCTCAGGATACCTGTGTTTGGGGCCAGGCCCCGCTCTGGCAGGGGCTCTGTCTCTTGCATGGCTAGTTGGGGAACATGACGTTCAAGGTCACTGGAGGTTCGTGTGAAGTTTGTGTGGAAGTTCTGCTTGGTGGGACATATTAGCAGGTTGCCTGTCCATTTACTGTGGTAGTTGTTCATTGCCCTTCCTCCCCATCATCATCCACCCCATGCTAACTGGGATGTTGGGATCCAGATTGAAATACTGTGCTTGCTTCCATGCTCATGATACACTGCCGTTGAAAAAAAAAATAAAACAAACCTCTGGTAGATTTAAGGCAACTAATTCCGATACTTCACCATTTGCTGCTTTCAATTAGCAATGCAGATCTTCTTATCCTACTAGAATTCATTAGTCTTCATAAATTCTAATTACAGTGCTGTCATCTGCTGCATTATTGTATCATATAACTTATTATCAAGAATTATTAGTTTATTAATAAACATTTATTGCAGATGATAGCTTGGTGCTATGATTTATCAAATCTAATAGTTTGTCACATTTTTTATTCCTATCCCATTAATCACTTCAAGAAACTTAAAGCCTATTGGCTTTGCCTTGTGAAAGATGAGAGGAGATGTCCTGGTTTGTAAATTGAGCTGTTTTACCATGTTAAGACTTTAGGTTCAAAGAGATCTTAAATGATTTCTAAATGTATAGAAACAATCTTGTTCCATAGATATCTGAGTTCAAATGTTGTGTCCAGACACTAACATGATTTTTGTGATATGTAATTTTATAAGTGTTTGATGATGCCCTTCCCAAATATCTTTTCCACAAGCCATTTGGATTAAAAGAAAATAATCCTAACGTGCCAATAAAAATAATACAGTAATGATAATCATAAAAATCTCAGCTCACATTTGTCCTACATAGCTGTGATTGGAATACAACTGAGCTTATATAAACAAAGTCTTTACTCATCCAGGTATAGTATGGTGGAGAGAGCAACACTAAATACATTTTTTAATGGAGCATGAAATGGATTCTTTTTCAGTTAGATAATAAAACATCTGGAGATGTTTCTACTGAGAAAACTGGTAGCTCATAGGGATGTTGAAATTTAATAATAATCTAATATTGCACATTAGCTTCTAGCTAAATTGTTTTTCTTTTTTCAGTACATGAAAATGTGGATATAAAACAGTGGTTTGGAAATAAAGATACAAGTTTAAAAATAATACTTTCTTAGTTTTTGTTTAACAAAAAAATCCAACATAATTTTTTTCCAGATTATGGTTTTTCTTTTTACTATACTAAATGCTTCACTAAGCAGTAGAATCCTAGAGGAAACAATGGCAGAAGTTGAGGTTAAACAACTAGCACATCTGCCTCATCCATCTCCAGCTTAAAGATTTTTGCTTTTTTGCCACTTCCTAATTCTTTGTACAAGTTGTCTGGTCTGCTGCTCCTTTCAGAGGTTATTGCAGAACAGTGAATTATGTTGACAGTATTTTCATTTGGATTCGCTCCTTTCCTGTAACTCATCCCATTCCTCCTCTGTGGTTTTCTCTAGGTGCCTGTAATAGACCAGCACTTCATTTGGCCTATTTTAAGTCAGACAAATATTCAGAGGTGGGAAAAGAAGCTAGAAAAGAAAGCAGATTCCTTGCGTTTAAATCAGCTACGTAGATGTCTAAATACAGTTGTCTAATTCCAAGCTGGTCCCTTCCTCGGCGAGGGCCTCCCATCTCATCTGGGTTTCCCGTCTCTTACAGCGGGAGTTAGGGTTGTGTAGCTCGGATAACCGGCTTTGGAAATACGCAATTAGATGAGCTCATTCCAGCAATATCCTTTCCTGGGAATTAATCTTACTGGGTTCAAATGCTTATGTAGTGTTAAAAGCTCAGTTTGTAGGATCCTGCACTTCAAAATCTTCGCTTTGAGCAGTGTCTTCCTTCCCAAGTGCTCCAGCTCCTCGTTACTGACTGATTCCAGTGGTCTTGTCTCATCTAATTGAAAGCGAACGGTGCTTTGTTTGAAACATCCCAAAGCCTTGGGTCTGTTTTGCTCTCATTGTCTTTCAGGTGAGGAGATATTTTGGCACATAACTTGCAGGGGTTTGCAAGTTAGTATATTTTACTTTGTAGGCGTTGATTTCGGATATGTTGTTACAATGACAGACTAACTGGATTCCAAGATTTTTTTTGTTCTTATTTACTGTCTCCAAGTCACTTAAGCATCTTTTTCTGACTACTGCAGAGCTTTAGCTAAAAATTAACTGCATCGTGCATAATTTTATTAGCTTAAATTTTTGAATGTTCCAGCTATTTTAATCCTATCAATTGCTCTTCTCTGAACTAATGCCGATCTATCTTAGTGTCTGTCCTGCTCAAAATGCAGAACTGACAGATGCCAGATTTAAGCAGCAGTGAATCTGTCCTTCAGTCAGTTGTCTAGCTGAGATGTTTGGTTTTGCAGTCTAAACAATTAAGCCAAGGTTTTTTTAATATGCAGATGTCTTGCAAGTGCAATTATATGGGCCTCTTAGAAATATTTCTAAGATGTGTCTCTTAGAAATGTATCTGCAGCATCACACGCCTGAAACGGTATCTGCAGTGCTGTGCTTGCCATTGAGATATTGCTAAGAGTGGAATATGAGACATCAGGAAGAGCTGTATGTAGGAGGTCGAGCAAAGGTCCAGTCTCCTAAGAATTTGTCTAATCTTCTTTTGAGCTTATGGCCTCCAGGATGGCCTATGGAGAGGAATCCCGCAGGTCAGTCCTTTTAGTGCTTCTAAACCTCCTGCCTTAATGTTGCAGATTTGGAGAGCCACCTACTTCTTACAGTATATAAAAAAGAAAAACATAGTCATGGATTCCTTTCCCATGCCCCTTTTGCCTTGGTGTGTTGAGTCCCCTGTCAGTCATCTTTTTTTTAAGTTTATGAAGCTCTGACTAAGTCACTACCTAATAGTGGCGGCACACGGGAAAGTAAATATGAGGAACTATTCATCTCCAGAGCTAGCTGATCAGTCAGACAGAGAAATTTCTCTGTTTCTAGGCGCGAGGTGCTGTTTCTCATTGTGTCTGTGCTTGGTGTGGTACTTGGGCAGTTTAATGCACACGCATGAGCCCTCCCAGCCTCCTTGGCTCGTCAGACCTCCCAGGGCTCTGTTGTTGTGGCTCTGCCCCGACTCAGACTGGAAGTAGATGGGGATAAAATACTATGAAAGTTTATAGTGAGTAATAACGTCATAATTATACCTTATGCATCTCCCTGGGAGCAGGCGGGAGTCAGTGCCTGTCCTCAAGCTGGGGGCAGGGGATCATGCTTTTCATCTGAAAACCTATCTGCTCAGTGTGTCCGCAGATTAGAGAGGAGATTTGTCCTTCTCTGAACAAATGATGGCTTGAGAAACTGCAAAAGAGAGTTTGAAAACCGGCATGTCCGCCTTGCAGGGAATATATTTGCTCTGAAAGAAGTGTTTCCCCCTTTAAAAGGGCAGTAATTCTTTTCTCTCTCTTGGGAAGTGCTGTAAAAACAGTTACATAATTATTTGTGAAGAGTTAGCCACCCGAAGAAGCCAGTAAATGAAAGGAAACCATATGGCAATTACAAGCTTTTTTTTTTTTTCTTTTAAGACAAGTAAATCTATTGTCAGCAGAAAATTAGCCTGTAAAACTAAGCCACCTGCTCAGAAATGACCTGAGGAAATTGATGGCCTTATTTATATCTAGGAAAATGACATGGGCCTTTGACTAAGGCATTTCCAACCACCAGACAGTTGTGGTTCAGATAGGGAGCAGGTACCCAAGATGGCCAGGACTGCAATGCTGAGGGCCTTGATAAGCACCTGTGATGGATCCCATGGTGTTGTTGAGTGACAGTCCAATACTTCTTACTGAGGAGACTCCAGTCTCAGTAGTGCCCTCTTGTTCACTGGCTACACGGATCCCTCCCCTGCGGAGGGGATCAGAGGCTCTAGGGAACGTCAAAAAATTGTATTTATTGAAGACCATTTACATTCCTTTGCATTAGAGGAAGGGTACCTTAATGTTCAAATATTGCAAAATTGCAGAGCCAAAAAAAGGTCTTGGAGGCTCTAAATTGCACTTGGTGGGTACTCAAGGCAGCAGCGGTTGTACTATGGGAGAGTTCTTGCTACTTCCCGTTTCAATCACTAGGTCTGGTTGTAGCGTGGCCAGGTGTAACAGCCATCCTGGGGAGTTGCAGAGACACATCTGCAATACTTAGCTGTAAAAAGAGGTTGTCAGCTGTGGTAGTAGCAGAGGATTTGTTTCTGCTTTGTTTTTTACTCACTGAAAAAATATTACAGATTGAATCAGGGTTTTCTTCCATTTGTAAGATTATTTGGAGGACTGAATTTCAGTTATTGATTGGGTGTAGGAAGAAATATGCATGTTTCTCTTTCAGCAATCTCAATCCAGAGAAAAATACAAATGAAAACGGAATGTCTATGCAGAATGACAACTTTGAAGAGATCATAAACCTACCAATTGGACCTAAACCATCCCGTCTGGATGCCATGAACAATGATGGAAGCAATAGTCCTGAAATTCCTTTGAATCCCATTTTAGCCTTTGAAGATAAGGGGACTCTGTTGCCTCAGGTAGATAGCGTTCAAACACATCAAACAGCAGGTAAGTTTGCCTTGGTCCATTAAAATCTGTAATGTGTTATAATTGGCAGGGGACCTAGAGCTCCTAAGTGATGTAAATTGATTAATTTAAGGGGTTTATGCTGGAAAATCTTTGGGGGAGGGAGCACATCTTTATTCTCTTCGCAGGGCTATGTGTGCCAAGTGTAGATGCTGCGTCAGCTACAAGCACTTGTCTCTTATTTGAGCGGGGGGGTGCTCGGAAACGTTTGCCTTGTGCTTTCAAGCTGAAGCAGAAAAGAAAGGTTGTCACTATTATAAGCCTGTGGTCTGCAATCCTATTCTAGCTCTTTAAAAGTTGAAGTCTGTGGTACACTATGGCGAGGGGTAGACAAGTAGTTGCCTTGCACATAAAATTCTGGATGCGCCTCCTTTCTCGCTGGCGTTAACACAGAGGGATGGTCTGCAGCACGGTAGATTTTTCTGAAGTAGATGGTAACTTGAAAAGGCTGGGAGGTAAGCACACATTAATTTAGTAGTTTAAATTGAATATGGCTACCAGTTTTTCTTTTCCTGTGGATGATAAATGTAAGGAAAAATACTGTACAATAAAATGTCTGCATATTTATCTATAGCAATTTGAATTATTGCTACTGTTGCCTGACCTATCCTTCCCGGTGCCTTCTGTTGTAGAAGTGATCTGATTGTGTCTTCTGAAGAACCAAAGGTGATAAGAGCATCTCTGCAATTGGTGGAGTTTCTTCCATGCTATGAAGGAGTGTTTTGGTTTTTTTCTCTCCAGTTTTTTAAAGATTTCTTGGATATCTTTTTTGGAAGGACTTTAGTAAAACCAGCAGAAGAAATAATGGGAATAGACTTGGATCACCTTTATAATAGTTTTCATCACTAGAAAAATCATGCTTCACGTGCATTACTTAAAATGGCTTTTTCCAACAAGCTTTTTCTGTTAGTAAATGGATATTTTCTGCATTCCTTAAGACACAAGACACTGGAATCTGAAAGCAATGATGATCGGGGTGGTGGGACTGATTTTTTTTTTTTTAAGAGGTGTTGGTTTAAAAGGCATAATTGTAAAATTGGCGAAGAATCTTTTTCACTTTATGGCTCTAATACTTGAAAAAGAAATACCTCATCGCTCTACAAGTAGAGTTAATGGGGTGTTTTATTTAAACCTGTTGGTTTAAATATTATTGCAGAGAACTCTAATTATGGGGGCAAAGTATAGGCTTCTGTATCAGGTTCTGTTGTAAATGTAATTCCTACAGGGACATTCTGTAAATTGAGATGTCACTATGATCTTGCATTTTCTCTAAAAACGCAAAACAAGGCAGGTTTTAAAATGTGAAAATTTGAAAGTGATATTTTTTCATGGACATGAGGAAAACCTATTGTTCTCCTAGATGATGTATTTATGAATTTTGCTCAGTACAAAAATCATTTAAATGAATAAATTAGAAAAATGTGGTAAAATCGTACTGCAAATTTGATTTTTTTTGTTGTTAACGTTCATGTTCACAATACTATATCAGACATGTACACGTGTGCATCTATGTGCACGAACACACAGGGAAATATCCCGTCGTTCCGAGTCCTGTAAATTGCTGCTGTTCCCAATGAGAGAGGACTTTTCCTTTGCCTTACCAGACTATGAAAACTGTGTGAAACCTGAAACATTTGATTTTTGGATGAGAAAGCAAGTTTGTTTTGGAATTATTTTGGTTTTGCTCGTTTCAGAGCAAAGGGGAAGTGGTCGATGTTTGTGCTTTTTATGCAGTGTGTGATTTTTATAATGCAGTGCAGTTTGAGTGGTAAGTGCAGCAATGCGGGTTGTTTTTCCTTGCATTTGTTGATGCTGATTTCTACTGTCAGTGTTCCATCCATGTCACTTTTGTTGCTTTTCAGCATAATTGTAAAATCCTGCACCTTTTTATGCTTTGGTAAACACTGCTGTAACAGGTAGCTCTCACCAGATATTTATTTTTGAAACACCAACCAGGGCGTGATGCATTGCTTGCTGGAGTGAGTGGGTAGATCCTCAGTCGATGGGCACCAAGGTTGACATGGCTTCTGTTCATGCCACCTGAGAAAGTCCCCATTAAATTCCTGTGCTTGCCTTTGAACACGGAGTGAGGCCCGTAACAGAAAGCCCAAGTCTGTGAGAGGAGAAGTCTAAAAGCTGAAGAATTTTTGAAGAAATAACTTGCTGCTGCTGCAAAGTGCCCATCTTACACAGGAGATAAAATAAAACAGTAGAAATGCCATGAGAAGGTATTCCATCTGCCAGAATACATGGAAAGGACAAAACCTTTCAGTCAGAGTGCTGCAGTAGTGGGCTGTGACATGGTAAAAATTAATTGGGTCCCTTTCTCACTCTCTTTAGTTCTCTGTGTACATAGTCACAATATTTGAAAATGTCCAAAATATGTAGTTTTTCTTTAAGAATATATAGCATGTAAGTACCAAATAAAACTTGTTTGAAATACTTTCTTATATTTTCATTTTTCTTGTTGTATAGTTGAAACAGGAGTCAACATATGATGGAAACTCTCCTTGCTTTGCTTAAAACCTTTGTTACGTTTCCTCTCATCTCTTTACTCAAAAATCAGTACAGGGACACTACAGACGGAATAAGGACGGAATAAGGTCCAGGAAGATTTAGATTCAGTTTTAAACCTGAGGCTTAAATTTAGGCTTGGGTTTAAATGATGTTTTGAAGTCTCATGAAAGCAGTTAGCAAGATCTCAACATTTGTTTCGCCATTTGCAGCAGAGAGATTAAGAGCCTGCCTTCATTTTCATGTGTGTTTCTGAACTGGGCTTCAATAAGGACAATTTATTAATTTCAGGATTTATTTAAATATTAATTTAAATATTAATTTAAATATATATTATTTATATACTTTTTGTATATTTTATATATTTACATATAAATATATATTATGGGTATGAATATATAATATGTGAATATTTAATATTTAAATATATAAATACTTTATAAGTTTATAAATATATAAACTTATTTATTTCAGGATTGTTTCAAATGAAAGATAGAAAATTTTCTCTCTGTTGAGGGCTTGGCAAACAAACTGAAGGCTAATGAATAGGTTCAGAATTAGGAGTATGGATCAAAAGACTAAAGAATGAATAGAGATTGAAATTTAAATTCTTTAAGTACAGAGAAAAGTAGTGTCTTGAATATTGAGTTTTATAATAAAATATAATATCAAATGGAGGGGCGTCTTGTTTGTTTGTTGTTGCAGCTGGCCCTATTTGCCCTATTAGAGGCAAGACGGAGCTCTTGGGTGAAGTGAAAGCAGCAGTTGTACAAGTTGGTTGGAGCTTTCTGGCCAGGGTGGGATAACCCAGGAGGGCCTTTCCCGGCAGACCAGATGCCCTGTTCTGGAAGGGCTCCTCACCTTGCTGACATCTTAACAGCACAGCAGGTAGATGCTAATGTGGGTGATGATCAATCAACTTAATTCAGGCCATGACAAGTCACAGGTCATTCTCCATTAGCTGTCCTTATTTTACATTTGTTTCTCATTTGCCACGTCATTCCCGATGAAAAATGCTTCATTATCTCCCTTCTTGCCAAGCCCTTGAAGTAACGATCGCAATTAAGCATGTGTAACAAAGAGAGATACAAGATAGACTCTAACGTCATTACTTATTCCACTGGTCATAAAACGCTGCCTGTGGGCTTGTTCTAGCAGTGTCATTCCGCTCTCTGGAGCGCTGTATTTTCATAAGCCCAACTGCACATAATTGAGCACGTGGGTCCTTCACGTGACACTTCAAAAGAAAATTCTGGTGCGCACATGAATATTGAAAAGTGTGTGTTACTTCACCTTAAGTCTCTTCCCTCTTGTTCTTTAAAAGGTCTCTTTAGTGTGCCGTAGAGAGGCTTTTAAGTGCCTAAGTGCCTTTATAAACTATTTATTATCGGAGAGAACTTTCAGTTATTAAAAGAAATCATTAAAGAACAAAAATGCCTACCCTGAACACTGGAAGCCAAAGCCTTGAATTAGGCCTCAGTAAAATGTTAGTCACATTGTTTGTATGAGTTGTACCACCTTGAAAAGCACCGTAAAAGACTGGAAAATCTGCATTTTCATTCCATAAAAAGCTGTACCATGAGCAAATGTCTGCCAAGAACGCTGCTGCAAAGCATGAAGTATCCCAGAGGTATAATTAGACTACTGTTCCCTTGCAAATTAAATCTTAGATACATTAAAAGAAAAAAGAAAGTCTATCATAATTTCAATGCTCTGTGCTACCTTTTTTTTTTTTTAAATACTGTTTTGTTTGTCTAGAAGATCTATGAGAGGATTTTCTCCTGAGGGTAGGAGGAAAGGGACAAGTTGCTCACTACCCTGTATACATGTAAGACAAATGCTCCAATTTGAAACTAAATGTACTATCACATTTTTAGGTTGTTTAAACTTCTTTTAAAATGAAATATCAAAATATTTAAGGGCAGTTCCTGAATTGGTTGAACTCAATCCAAATTTATGGCCTCCTCCTGCCCAGCAATCCCTTTGGAAACAGCTTTCTTCCACACTAATGTCCCTGGGCACGTAGAGGAATGCGGATGCTGCAAAATAAAGGACATGGAACAAAAGCGGAGGAAACGAGAGGCAGAAGGGGACAGCAGTAGCCTCGTACTCCACAGACAGGCGCTGCCCCCCTAGGCACCGGCTCTTGCACAAATAAAAGCTCCTGACTGCAGCGCTTCCCGGTTATTAAAATGAAAGGCGGGAGAGGGGGAGAAGGAAGGTTATCCAGGCATGACAGGGGGTTGATTTTTTTTATTTTCCCCTGTTTTTCCTTTCCCAGACAGTGGGGAGGAATGTAGCCATAGCCTTGAAGCAGAAATAGGCATCCAGCCGGTGTGTCCAAGTGGTGGTTTTGACCAGCTCTGACTGCCGTTGTCAGAACATCTCTATTTTCTAGAGCATGAGATGCCCCATGCTTTTTATTTTTGTGGTGAAAAGGCAAGTAAGCAGGAAAACTTTTAACTAAGAAAGCCAATGAAAAGAGTTGTCTCCTCTGAAGGTTCAGTTTCTTGGACTTGCTAGGTTTTTGTAAGGCATCCGACTTAAACATTAACCGTCTGTGTGACAAATAGCTGCCCTGAGGAGCTCTTGAGTTTCTTCTGTTTGTTGACGGACCTGTTCAAGGAGTTTGGTCATTTGGCTTTTTCTGAATGCTGAAGAAAATTCTGGATCTGAAGAAAAAAATAACAAGTGTTAGGTTCGTGAACTTCTAGTAATTGCCTTCTCCAAACCTTTTTCCTGTATTTTCTGCAAAACCTTAGAATGCTTGTATTCAAGGTGAGATGGATTCGGTGGTTCCTATTACAGTGTAAAATAGAAAATATGTAAACCAATATTTTTCTACCATACAAAGGAGAACAAGTGCTAGATGTTAATCCCATTTTCATCTTACATCCAGATGCGTAAAGCTCAGTTGGCCATTTCAGTATTACGTGTTGTTCCTATGCAACAGATGCAAAGGAAGATGTAGCTCTGGCTCTTTGTAGGTCAAGATGTAAAATATAAATCTGGATAGTATGTGTGTCATCTGTACTCAATATTCACTTAAAAAAAACCTAATCAAAACTAGGAAATGTTAAGGAACAGAATTAGAAGTATACCAAAGATGTAATATATTCTGGCTTTGTTATGCCTTAACTGCAAGATTAAGGCAAAAATTATAAAATATGCATGATTAAGTGCTTGTAGAAAGAATACTGATGTTCTTGGAAATGTATATGCTATAAAATATTAATTTCAATGTAAGATTCCCTAAATTTTGAGAAAATTATTCTGTGCATAAGAGGACATTACAGAACAAGGAGCATTGCTGATGACTTTCAGGCCTGTCAACCTTGAATAATAGTATTAATCAGCAAAACAGTGAAGAGGACGAGCAGTTATTTATTCTCTCACATGGAATTTATTTTTAATGAGTGACAAACTAGAAGGTCACTAATCTGTCATCTTTGTATGTTCTGTGTTATTTCCAAGACCTGGCAAAGCCATGGAAATGCTGTGTGTCAATAGTGCCTGCCATCAGCACAACCTGCTCCTTTGCTTGCTGTACCAAAATAAACTACGATTTCAGATTTGAAGAGCTTTCTGGACCTCTGAATCCGGTTTCCCTCTGATCAGAAAGCCTTTGATTTAAAAAACAACGGCTCGCCGTTATCTTAAAATGTGTTTCAGTTTTTTGAAAGCAGCGGAGGCGCTGGCTGCCCTCGACCCGTTCCGCTGTTGCTTTTGCTCTGGGGCGGGTGCCGGGCCCGGCGGGCGCAGGGGCGCAGGGCAAGGCCCGTTCCAGGCGCGTTTGGGGCTGGCGGGGGCAGCGGCCTGTGACGGGGCCGGAGGCCGGCCCGGCGGGGCCCGCGGCCGCGGGACGCACCTCCTTGCAGGCCGCAGAGCGTCGCGATGCCCAGCTGCTGGAAGCGGACCTCGGGGTGGGAAAGGAAATTCCGCAGGTAGGCCTGGGTCTCTGCGATGTGACACCTCAACAAGCGCATCGTCTTTTCTGCGTAAACAGGAGAACCGCTGGTGATAATGGGAACCTTGAAAGCGCCGCTACAGCTGGCCCTTGTACCAGCCCTGGGATCGTTCACGTCTCGGCTACCTCCAGCTGCAGCCAGCCTTACTGCAGAGAGCAGTGAAGGACTAACGCGCGCCGCAGCCTCCAGCCGCGCTGCGGGTGCTTCAGGCCAGCGACTCGCAGGGCTCCCGCTGACCGGGGACGCTGGTCCTCGCGTGAGGGACGCGCCGACGTACGCGCGCATCGGCCTTCCCTGCTGACACGGCTTGGAGGGACTCTGTTCACTGCCTAGAAGGCTGTTCTGCAGCAGATGCTTGAGGGTAGGGTTGAAACAGGTTTGTTTTCCCTATTGACATCCCTCGCTCTAGGCTTCCACTGCTCTCATTTTCAAGGATTGAAATGTAACTATTTATTGTCTTGCACTTCTTTCATTATCCCTCACCAAAATCTAAAAATTACAGGCTATATTCATAAAGGCTGTTTTATCTTACTGCTTCAGCTAAACTATATGAGAATTAAAACAGTGGTGTTTGGCTTAATAAAAACTTTCCCCTTGCCGGTTGGGGAATGAAATTAATCTAAAATTTTGGGACACAACCATCCCTTTGTAATTGTCTTTATGATGTTCAACTTCTGCTGCCACATGCGGGGAATGCCATCCTACTATATATCCAGATAAATTTGGTGAGGGGGTCAAGCAGAAAGATGTAACCATGGCTCTTGTCTGAAATGTCCCATCTTTTCCTC
Source organism: Tinamus guttatus (assembly GCF_059628265.1). Taxonomy (NCBI): domain Eukaryota; kingdom Metazoa; phylum Chordata; class Aves; order Tinamiformes; family Tinamidae; genus Tinamus; species Tinamus guttatus. The sequence continues at coordinate 973,668 of NW_028288885.1, read as the reverse complement.
AGTAAGAAGAAAGGTAAGGAATATTTTGCGTTATTCCACCTTTTCACTTAACCTACTTTTAAGGACCTCAGATTGCCTACAGAATGGCACTGCAGAATGGACAGTGCTTGAAAAGGGTAACAAAACATCTGAATCGGACCTTAGTATCTTATCATTTATGTTTGTCTCTTGGCTTCTCATGCACCGAAATACTGTTTGCTTATGCATTTCAAAGGCAATCGCGAGGCTTTGTTATTAAATGTGTAGAAAGCACATGGACCATGTGTTAGAAATCTTAAACGTTCTTGGTGCCTGACAGTTAACTCCTTTGGAAGAAGGCTCATTTTACTTCAGACGGTTGCAAATGTCTTAGAAAGCGAAGTTAATGCAGTGTGACAGTTACCGTGCCCTATCAGGCGCTGGATGATGGAGGCCGCGTGAAAGGCTGGCTCCACACGGTCCCGCTGGCCGGCCAGCCTCACCAGGCACCGCGTCAAGGGCTCGTCCATGCACAGCACCATGTGTCCCGCGGCTCCTTCTGCAGGACACAAGCACAGGGGACGGCCTGTGAGCGAGCTCCAGGCAGGAGGTCTGCCAGGACCCGGGCTGCCTGAACAGGAAACCCTCTGCTCGGCTGGAGAAGCACGCAGGTGCTGAGCTGCTGCAGTCAGTATCTGGGGTTGTAAAAACAGGTCGTGTCTTGGGGTTACGCTCTCAACAAGGCAGCATGGATTTGATACACAGAAAGCTCGGTGGATTCTTATCCCTTGGGTTGTGTCTTCCGAGAAGCTGAATCCCTTTGTGTGTGAGAGCTGCCCTGGCACCATGGGCTCAATCTGCCCAGCTGCTGCTGGGCACCTCTCCCAAAATTAAACGCAACGTCACCGGGTGCAGTGTCAGCTAGAGAGAGGAAGCATTTGACAGACAACATCCAACTCCATGGCAACAGGGGAAAATTAACCCTGATCTTCTCTGTGTCATGGGGAAACCTGTACCTTCCATGGCCAGAAATGTGGAGTCTCTTAGTCTCTCTAAAAAGAAAAGGGGGGGGAAAAAAAGTGATGAATTTAAGGTGAAAAGGCCACATTGTATTTTAGCCTTTTTTCTTTCTAAATTATTTCCTGCCACTGTGAAATTAATTTTGCAGTAGAAACTGAGTGATGGTGCAAATAAAAGTAGACAGACCATGCACAGCTGCAAGGAGCAGCACAGAGAATTTTGAGCAAAAACCCCCAAGGAGTTCAATGGTAAAAAATGAACCAGTGGAGCCTCTACCTCTTGCCAGTGGGTAGGATCTTGCTGTTATTGAAGCTTATTGCAAAACTCCCAAGAGCTTAAAAGGAAAGATCTGGGATATACATCTCCACCCATGCTATCAGGATTAATGAAAGATGTGTGCACTTTCCAGATTAATCCACTTATAGCGAGGTTGCTTCCCTACCTTGCTTTGCCAGCTCAGCAAGGCAGGACGTCACGTAGTGGAGAGAATCTTCTTGAATGTCAGTAGAAAGCATGGTCTGGAGGAGACCTTCAACACAGGGGCTCTCGATGATTCTCTGCAACAGGAAAGAGAGCTTCCCGCTGTTGTTGGGGTCCAAGGGCATCCAAAGCACTGAATTAACCCTAACAATGCTCAGGACTCAGACATCAGTAAAGAAAATATTGCCTCTCAGACCTTGTACAGGCAGATGTCAAACACCTCCTCTTCTTAAGAATTTGCGTGTTCTTAGGCATTTCCCAGGGCTTGCCCAATCTGCAGGCTTTTCTCAGGATCTCAGATCACTTTTAGAGCTCAAATAATTTCCTAACCTCTCACTGCCGTGTCAGGTTATATGTTAGGATGAGCTATGTTATGCTGAAGTGAATAACCCTTCCGGACATTCATTGGTTTGGTCTTCTTATATTTACCCCTAGGGCTTTGAAAACTTTCTGACATTGAAATGCTGCGATCTGCAGAAATACAAGGTGATCTTTCACTAGCAAAGGTGACTCCTGTCGCTGGAGACAATTGTTAGGAATTAAACATTTCTGTGGATCCCTCATATTTCAGTTTGAATCTGCTGCACCAAAAACGGTGTTGGACAGCATGTCTCTGCACGGGAGTGTGTATTTTGGACACTATAGCAAGGACACTTATCTTATGCCGTCCTGGATTAGAAGCACATGAGATCCAGGAACAAATCCTGTTACAATAGCAGGTGACTGTTTACAAGGGAAGCTGAATTTTCCAAGCTGTCAGCTCACTAGGAGATTACAGCTCCACAAGGGAGCTCAGATTGCTATAATAAGAAAAAAAAAAAAGTTTTGCATTCATTTTATATTGCAAATTTTAACTTCCCGCTTAAAGGCTGAGCCCGGATTCGAGGCTCCTGCCTTTCAAGCTGCCACAGTCTGTCTGTATCCTGCTGGCATGAAAACAAATAAGGTTTTATTCTTGTGACAAGGACTCCTACATGTTTTGGGGTCAGTTCCTGAAAACCTGGCACTGGATTCACTTATGCAGTGAGAGCTAATACATTACAAGGCACATTATGAAGCTTTTACAAAGTGGAAGCAGCTCCATGCTAATAACAGAAGAAAGGCATAAAATTGGAGTAATAAATAGGTCCATTTTTTAAAAGCAGTTTTTGAAAGCCAAGAACAATTCTTACTCCTCCTCCAGCCCTTGAGTTCAAGGGAATGCCTTCCCTTGCAACAACTGATTTCACCACTATCAGGAACTCTTGTAATTCTTATCTTTATCAGTAAGAATGCGAAAACCTTGTGATTTAAATATCACATTTCTAATTCCAATTTGAAGCATGCTGAGCATCCCCCATTATTCATTATCACTGAGGTTCATAGATCCATAGTAAAGATTTCCTTTTGGATAGTTCAAATGTCTTTTATTTGCAGTGGGTGCTTTCTTATCTCATGGCAGAAAGGAAAGGGTAATGCAAGCCTAGTCCTTGTCTGCCACAAAACACAACTTTATTTTGTACTGCAGTTTATTGCTTAATCTGATCTAGATATAACTAAATAAAGAGAAGGAGCTGCAGAAATGAGAATCAGCAATGCAAAGAAGGAAGGACAACTAGGTTTCCATGTCTGAAATTGGGTAAGCTGAGGTTGAAAAGGTTGAAAATGTTTCTGACATTTGACACTTCAGAAAAGTAGTCTCTGAGACTAGTAGAAATTTGATCATGGACAGACACACAAAACAAAGGAAAAAGAAAAAGAAAAAAAAAAGTAGAAGAAGAAAAAGAAGAAGAAGAAGAAAAAGAAAGCAAGTCCTCCAAATTGTATCCCAGAAGGCAAAGCAAAGGACAATGCAGAGATGAGGATTTTTTTTTTCCCTCCAATATTATCAGCTCTACCAGTGGCACCGTTTGATGAAGGTGAGGGAAATGTGTTCCCTCCTAAAAGCAGGAGGAGGACTAAGAGGAATATTCTTAAAGTACAAAGAGAAAGGAAATGCACCTGTAGGTTAGGATTTCATTGGAAGCAAAGTCAGCAACAGAGACGTTTATAGCATCTTGCCACAAGTAGTATCTTGCAAAGAGGCAAAATGTACACTAGTAATTAGGCTTATATATAACAAATTGGGAATTAAATTAGATTAGCAAAATATTTCTTCTTTTCATTTTCATATTGTATCAAAAAAATGTCTATGACACATCAGATCATACAGTTTTCTGCAGAATATTAGTACTTGGCATATTGCTCAAAACAAACAAACCCAGCAACAAAATCCATGCAAACAGTTCTTTCTGTGGTTAATGCTGAATTGATATAAACGTATCTGCAACCTCCCAGGGCATGGTTCAGTTATAAAAAAAGGCTACTTACCTGTCTGTTCTTGGAAAGACTCAGGTTTTGGATGATACAAGCAGTATGGCCAGCAATGACAGGGTCCATTCTGTGCACTGCGAGCAGCATCCCCAGGCTCTGCAGCAGCTCTGCACATGTCAGGACATCCTGAGAAGAGCAACCAGCTCCTTAATTTACCTCTGTGACAGAAAACGTTAGCGCACGGCGATACAACTTCGCACCAAACTGTAAGAGGAGTATAGCTTAGCTTATTTAAATGAACAGTAAAGCAGCTGGGTCCAGAGCCCTTCCTCTCGAAACAGGATCTCCTGATGGCACCGATCTACTCTTGCTAGGGAAAGCGGGAGCCTTCAACGGCAGCAGCTTCCTCGTCGCCTGATGGGAAGGAGGCACCGTCAGGACGGGGGCGCCAGGGAAGGGCAGCACCGTGAGGCACTACTGCGTCCTCGGCTACCTCGGCAATCCACCTTGCCCATGGTAACGGCCTGTGCTTCCAGGGCAGCCTGTGCCCGGGCATCTTCATAGCGGGGTGTCCTGAGCACTGTTGTCAGAGATTAGGTATGCATCTCTCTGCTTGCTGAAGGGTATCTTAGAGGGGTATCAGCAAATATCTTTCCTCCTGAATGTCATCTGCTCTAATTCCCATTAGTATCAACTGGATCAGACCTCCCCAAGATCTTATCAAGTCTGGATTATAAGCCAGGTAGTTTCCTCAGTAACAGCATGGATTCATAGGGGACTACTCTTTACATGAGAAACCTGATCTCAGCAGACTTTCGATTAAGTCTGTAGTTAAGAGCAACAAAAGATTTCCTCTTACATTGGGAGAATTTCTTTTCGTCCATTTTCCCTAGGAATTTTACAAATTTTTTTGTAATTTTTTTGCAATTCTTGTTTATTCGTGTCACCAGAAACTGAGGAACACTAACACTAAATTGTTCAGCATAAAATAAGTCCCCAGTCCTATATGCAGGTTGAGGAAATGGCCTATCTCTGAAGTCTGAGAAATGTCAGGAACACTGATGTGGCACCCAAGGCAGATGTCTTCAAGAATTAGTTTAACTTGGGTCTTGTGTTGGAGTTAAATTGCTAAAGAGTATTTTATTTTCCTATAATACCAGCTGACATCTTCAGTTATGTTCATTTTAAGCACTGTCACAACCAGCAATGATAAAGTAAAACACAAAAAAATAGGCACAGAGGATAGGACTAAAGCTAAAGTCCGGGCATTTAAGGAATCCCGTATGCAGATACGTTTGCAAGTTTTCTCTAGCTTTATAAATTTAGATGATGCAATCATAATTACCAGCAATGACTGTTTGGCATGCTTTTAGACTGAGTGTCCTCTTTTCTGTGTAACCCCAATCGACTGTGCTACTCTTATTTGATTTGCTCCAGCCTGAGAAAAGGGAATTGTCTACAGACTGCAAATGAACTTGCCAATACATAACAACTTTCCTGACAAGCTCTTCAATTTATCCAGGACCAACACTGGCAAGTGACAGGCCTCTCAATTCTGCAGAGCCTCTTTTTTGGCTGGTGTGTGGCTGGGACCCAGATTTTGTTTCAGCCCTGTCTGTGCAGGGCTCACACTCAGGAGAGAGCTCTCCAAGTACAAACGGAAAGCCTGGTTAAAGGAGGATTGATCCAGCCTCTCCCGGGACTCAGAAAAGGCTGCAAGGGGAAGCATTCCAGCAGCAGTTCTGCTCAAAACAGCAATACTGAGCTTTCAAACCCTTGGCTGAGTGGTGCTGGCCAAAATAAATACGATCTGCTGTCTCCCAGGTAGCAGGACACGGAGGCAGAGCTATTTTGTACCTGGAGCGGGAAGTCTGTGGCGTCGTTTGGAGGGGACCTTCGCTATTCCAATTCCCAGCTCTTTGCTCAAATGGCTGATTTGAAATGTCCTTTTGCACAAAGCCTGACTCTTTCCCTGGCATTTGGGGGTTGGCCTGTCCTTGGGAGAGCTGAATAAAATTCCCCTTGCAAGAGGGCAGCGCTCCAGCTCTTGCTGGGAATTGCAGGCCAGGGCCAGGGCAGGGCATTGCAGGCGGGCGCTTGGGCAGGGAGCAGCAGCCTCGCTTCACGGTGCTGAAAGGGCAGATGAAGTCCGGGGGTATTTGCAGCCATTCGAGCATCGCTTGACTTGGCTGCAAAGGTTAGCTTTGTTCGGGGGTTTGTTTTCCGCCGGCTGTTCCCATGGAGAGGCCCCGCGCTGCCTCGCTTAGCATTCAGCCCGGCTTACAGAAAGGGACCTTGACACGATGTGAAAGGCGCGGAGGGGGCGAGGAGGGACGGGCGGGCCGGCCTCCCCTCGGGGTGCCCAGCGCACGTCCCACCTGGCAGCAGCCATGGGCGCTCAGGGACGGCCGCTGAAGAAACCCCGGGATGCAGACGCGTCTCGGCGGCAAACCAGCCCCCGGGGGTGACGCTCGGCCCCACGAAGGCCACCTTGCTGTGATACAGCAGGCCCGAGCGGGCCAGGCTGCCGCTCGGCCTCCTGCTGCCGCACCGCTGGGGCTGCAGCACCGGCCCAGACGCGTTTCGGGCGCCTCGCTGCAATACAGCAGGCCCGAGAGGGCCAGGCTGCCGCTCGGCCTCCTGCTGCCGCACCGCTGGGGCTGCAGCACCGGCCCAGACGCGTTTCGGGCTCGGGGAGGGAAGCGGCTGCGGGCTGCTCCTTGGCGGGAGCGCAAAGAGCATAAACGGTGTTTTGGGGCAAGAAAATAAAGTATCAGTGAGGACAACTGTGCAGTCTCTGCCTCATACTGTGCAAATAGCCCCCACTAACTTAACGCATTTCAGCTGCAGTCTCGTTGGCAGGGAGCTGTGTGTTTTCATTGCACCGAGCAGCTGGACGAGAGAGGGGAACACGTGGTGCTAATGCAGCACAAGCCTACCAAGCCCCAGCGCCTTTGGAAAGACACTAGTTTCTGCTTTCCCATTTTTCTTACTTCTTTACTTGCTTTTCCCATTTTTGGCAGGGAGCTTTCCCACTTTTCCGTCACATCCTGGAGTTACAGGAGGCACAACCTGCCTCGTGCTGTGCAGCAGCGTACGTGCGCCCGAGGCATAAGGCAGTGGGCCTCCAATTCCCAGAGGAAATTTCCAACCAGGCCGATGTATTTCAAGCATGAAAAGCACCTAAAGCAGCTGTGGTCACTCTGACTCTCTACTGCCTAACGGAATATGACAGGCGAAGGTCTCACTTTTTTTTTCCTTTTCTTTTTTTTGCCTTATCTGCCCAAAAGCTAGCTCTCCTAACAGGTTAGTATTAGCTTAAAACCCTCATCAAAAGCCGTTTCATACCGATGTATCTAAGCGTGCCTTTAATTACTGCAATGGCAAAGCTTATTTAAGAAACAACTAATTTGTCACTCACCATTTACTGGTTTTGCTCCTTTATGTGAAGCATGAAAGTACAGCAGGGAGGTCTGCTTTGTTTATTTGCTGCTGTTTATTTCTAGTCAGGCTTCTTCATGTATTTCTATAGAGCTACACTGCTAACGGTGGTGTTTACCCTGAATCCAGATGGACAGAACAACCATTCTGTAACTAAGGTCTTGCATCAGGACACACAAGAGAGTTCAAGTGAAGTAAGTAATGGTAGGCATAAACTTACATTATATTTGCCCTTCTTGCTGTCTTAATCATAGTTCAAAGAATATTGAATTTATGCAAATGCATGTGCAAATAATTGTCCATGATGGAAAACAATGTATTTTGCATTTGATTTTGCAGTGATGTACTTTACCTGCCCACTGCAGATCAGTTTCTCTCTGCTTTTCAGTAGGAAAGCCCCATAGCAGAGGACAGCCTCCTCAGCGGTCCCTGTGATTTCCTTCTCTTATGATGCTGCTCTTTGCAGTTTTGCCATAAGGAAATGCTAACCCGGGCAGTGGCCAAAACTACCCCATTGCCTCTGGTCTTAGGCAATGCCCAGCCCTACCTGGTTGCGCGGGTGCTGGGACAGTATCCAGAGCAGGGCGACGGCGGCGTGGCGGACGTCCCTACTGCCAGACGCCAGCAGGGAAAGCAGCTTGGGCAGGACGTTGTGAGCAACGATCTCAACCTGGGTATCCGCTGGTTTGGGAAAATGACCGAGTTAGATGGCGTTATTAGGAGAGACCTCCTGAGCTCTGAGGAATGGGACAAATAAAGCCTCATTTGCTCTGTCTCTTTCTGCCAAAGCATTAACGTGATCTTGAGAGCAGAACACACTTTAGGGACCCTCCAAGCCTGCACCTTGGTGAGAAGAAACTAAGGGAACTTGCTGGGCACTTCCTTGGCCTAAAGCCTGGTGGGAAGGTGGTAGTTTCTGCTGCACGGATGGAGAGGCATCCTCAAATACCAGGTATCTCACAGAGGGTTGAGGTTAGCCAAGGAGCGACCCGTTTGTCCTGTTCTTGTATCCCTGAATTTTCAGAAGTGCTTCCTGGCACAAGGACCTTGCCAGAGCAGCCAGCAGATGGAGCAGCAGTCCTAAAAGACCCGGGGCTTTTCAACCACTTCAAAGAGCAAAGCAGCAGTTCCTCGTCCCCCAGCTCCACTATAATTGTGATGCTCTGAAAATGAAGCCTCGCTACATTTTCTAGATGGACAAGTCCTTTCTGGGCCCTACGGCTGTGGCGTGGAGTGTGGCACTGCCTCTACTGACTTCTCCAGAGTACCTTGTAGAAACATAATTGGGCATTTAATAGGATAGGATTTTTTTTATAATAGCAGGACAAATGCCTCTGAAAATGACAGACAGATTTATGCTTCGCAAGGAGGCAAGTTCCGCCGTGAACAGCAATTCTGGGAGATATTCTGTCCTAATCAGGTTTAATGGGAGGAAGTAAAACTTAGTACAGTTGCAAAGGCTCAGAGCGTAAGACCTATGCTGTCTCAGTCACTTTGCTCAGGTACTTCCCCTCATTACCTGGGAGCTCTGCACTAAACCTGCCCTCTTCTATTGACATCTCATTAAAATGCAGAAAAGAAGATATATCTTTTATTCTTAATACCAAAGGTTCCCACCCCATGTGCTCACTGTGAGAAGCAGAGAGCAAGGAAAAGAATCAGAGCAGTGTAGTTTGTTTATCTCCAAGATACTACTTACCACTGGTGGCTAAATTTCTTAAGCAGACGCATGCCTGGCTTGAAACCTGCGTGTGCCAAAGAGGAAAAAAAAAAAAAAGAGAGAGAGAGAGAAAGGGTGGATTCAGTAATGTGCGTTCCTGGCTATTGTATTCAAAATAAACGTAACAACACCAGCAAGCTATCACAGTATCTTCAGAGCATGAAAATTTGGGGACTTTCTTTTTTGTCAAGTGAATCTCTTCTTTAGCCCCATTAATGATACCCTGCTCTGGTATCAATCATCCTGCTGTTGATGAGGAAGAGCCAATGCGGTTCAAACGCTGGCTTATTTTAGCAATATCAAATATATTATAGAAAAAATGTAAGGATTTCAATTCTCATTTACTTTGCACTTTTTTTCCCCTTTCTACACAGAATTTGCATGTTCCATCCTTTAAATCCTAAACCACTGTTTACTGAAGTTTCTTCAATGCATGGCTCCCCCTCAAACCCCACATATTTTGTAGGGGTTATTCTTTGAAGCCATGGTTATGCTTTGCACACCAAAAGAAACAAACAAAAAATACAGTAGCATAAAAGGTGCTCCAGACCCTTGCTATCACACAGTAGGAATCAATGACTGTGGGAGCCTTAGCAGAGCCAAACAGAACTGTGGTTTTGGGGCACATCAGCACTCACAAAAAAGAAACATCAGGATAGTGATGGGTATTGACTCTGTCTATGTCAGAAAACAGTGCAGCATAATGGGATGAGATCTGCAGAACCGCAGAGCTGCTGGAAGTGAGGAGCTGGAGCCCAGGCCGCTGGTGTTCTGTGGCCGGCTGGGCTGGGTGCCCTGGGGCTGCCTGACGTGATGCCAAGCTCCGCGAGCAGCGACGGCTCCACGGGCGGCTTCCAAAGGCCCTCCTGATCCCGACGGAAAGGCCTGCGTGGGTGCGTGTCCGGCTATCAGCAAACCTGCTCCCTCCCCTCCTCTCCTAACTTTACCTTGTCCACGGAGGAAGACAGGAGGGAGACGAGCGCCCGCAGCAGGAACCTGTCTCCCGTGCGCAGCATCGCCGCGTGGTGCTGCGCGTGGGCGGCCACGTTGCTCAGGGCGGTACAGCTGTAATACTGGAGCAAACCAGGAACAAAGTGGGGAGAGACAGAGAGAGAGATGCACTGATGACATGCTGAGAACGATTAAAAACAAACTGGAGAAACGCTCAGATTTAGAATTGATTAAAACAAAAAGTGCTTTGTCCAGCTGCAGGGCGGTTTATTAGCTAGATGTGATAAAAGCCTGAGCGGGCTTCTTGCAGGAAAAGCGACCTCCTGGTGCTACCACAGGAGCTGTGCTGTGGCACTGCGGCTTGCACAAGCCTAGGAGGACCCTGCATAGGTGGGAATTTGCTGTGCTCCTGCCCCTTCACTACAGCTGGCACCTAAAGGAGCTCGTGTACATGTGCTGTTCACTTTGCCCCGCTGAAGATGGGTGTAGTCACCTTCCTGGCATGCCAAGAGGCCATTTTCAAATGACTTAAATATCAACGCCAGGGACGTCCATATATGTATGACAGTATGTATTACTAGAGAGATTATAATTAGAAGAAACAGGTTAAACTGCCAAGAAGGACCTTTTAGGATGAATATCAAGGAAAACTGATGATGCTGAAACAGTTTGCAGAAAGCAATTCAAGAGGCTCCATCGCTTCAAGACATTTAAAGTAGAACTGATAAATAAAGATAAATAAAATTAAAGATTAAAAAAATAGAGAAAATAATCCTGTGCTACCCAGAAGACTGATTCAATGAACAAGTAGATTTTAAGGTTTACATCTGTGATTCATTTTTTTTTTCATCATTTTTTCATATTTAGACTAAGAACCAGTTCTCTGTTACCTGTGCTGAAACACAAAGAGGTTCTATATGCTGACTGTGGTAGAGGTGAAATAGAGAGCTTTCCTAGACATTTCCAATAAGCAAAAAGAATCTTTGCAAATTGTGCCTTCGGAAAGCACTTCAGAGGGCAAGGTGAAATTTAGGCTGCAAAGGTGCAGAAGAACAGGCTTATCTGCAACTGGCCTGATGATCTGAAGGATATAAAGAGGTAACTGCATAACCACTGTGTGCATGTGCACAAGCATGAGTGTGTGCAGGCAGATACACTTCTCTATTACAAACTTTATCTATATAGCTAAAGAAACTAAGATTCTGACCGAGCAGAGCTTGCCCAAGACATAGTCACATACTGGCTTCTGTAGGAAAAAAAAAAAAAACAGACAAGACAAGTTCTTTAATTCCCCTCCTTCTTCTCTAGAGAAACCTTTCCTCCTCCCTCTCTCTTCTTTTCTAAATTCCGTGGTGTGTGCTCTTGCCACACTGCTATGACTTAAGAAAACTGACCTGTTTGGACCATACCTGCACTTCTGAGTCAGGAGACTCCAGCAGAAAAGTGAGAATTGGGAGGGCTCCTTCCTTGCATAGGACCTGTTGGATCTTCTCTGCATTGGAAAAAAAAGCGCTGTTAGCGTCTCCTGCCTCTTCTCTCATCTGAAGGAACCACTCAAAATCCACCACAGCCATCTGGGTTGGAGAGTGATGCTCTTCATCCAAATATATTCCAAGAAGTCTGACTACAGAGTATATAACTTAGAGTCTGTGCAAACTGCTTGTATGCGGTCACATTAGCAAAATGACTAGCAAGATGTCTGATTAGCCCTCGCCAGTTTTCTGCTAAAGATTGTTCAGAGAATCTAAATTGCTGAAAAAAAGCAGAAAAACTTCACTTTTACAATATTCACAACGGTCTCTGTGTAAAAAGAATACCCATATTAAAAAAATGAACAATGGCAGAAGTGCAATACATAAAAGTTCCTGCCAACTGTTCCCCTTTACCATTTTTTATCACTCACAGTGTGTGGGTGACAGTATCATCTAGATGGCTGGGATTTATGTTGGCCTCTGTTTCAGAGGCAAGGTGCAGAAATACTATTGCAGAGGACCAAATATTGCTCTTGCTGAAGCTGACAACAAAAATCCCAGGAGTCTTTTACAGAAGACAATAATAGTTACTGTAATTGGCATATTGCAACATCAAGTTATAGATACAAGACAAACATTCAAAGAGTTGAATGTTGTTGGATAAATTTTGAGATTGCTCCAAAGAAGTACCCCAGATGATAGCTAGCTTTTTATGCCAAGTTATTTTTAACCATATTTTTTTATTTTTTTTCTTTTTCTTTCTCTTTGACTGATTACTTAATTGCTTGCACATAAGCTCCTTGAGGTTGGAAATCAAGCCTTCCTATTTTGGGATAGGGATAAAATGGGTCTATACTAGCTACAGAGAAGCAAAACTAAAACCACCAACCTATGGGATCATTATGAATGAAAGCACTTATTTACTTTTACTTTATTTACAAAGGAAAGCACTTGCTGCTCAGATACGCCTTTAGTCTTGCCTCAATGCTTTCAAAACATATGTTTTTCTGTCTGCAAGAATTTCTTTTTCAGCAATTTCAGATGAACCATTAATCAGAGAGTACCTGATTGTGTGAGGTTGAGAATAGCACCAACTGCATTTTGTTGAACTCTAGGATCATAGGAATTGGCAAGAGCCAGCAGGGGCGTAACTCCTTGAGCAGCACCAATAGCCTCTCGGTTGGACTCTGGGGAAAATGTACGGGTAAAAAAGAAATGAGACATTGCCATGCTGTAGCCACTTGCTGTGAGACAGGAGCAGTTCATATAAAACTAGATTTCCTTGGAGTTCACTTTTATGGTCTTTCTTCTTTTTTTTTTTTTTCCTTTTTGGTACATATCAAAATTTCTCTTTGAGCTCAGAGGAAAACCATAAAAAATACATATTATAGTTATAATATAATTATTATAACATATGATATAATGATTATGTTATAGTTAATCATTATAATATAATATAATTATTATACTATAGTATTTATTATAATAATGATTAAGTGAAGATAAGTCTGAATTATTTTAGCAGGATTTATCCAGTTGGCTGATTTTTGTCACTGGATGTGTCTATGACACCCCAAACACAGCTATAAGCAACATACACATTTATAAAAACAGACTTTGTCTTAGCTACTGGAATTTGATAAGATGGTATACAAGCAGAATTAAAAAAAAAATCCCCAGAATCCTTCGAGACATTTGGATGAAAAACTCTAAAAGAATATTAACTATACCACTTAAATATTGCTGTAGAATACCATATATTATAAAATAATATATAACATACTTACATGTTGTGTATATAGTATATATGCTGGATACAGCAATATTAGACTATGCCATAAGATACTGAAAACTTTAACAAGTATAATTCAGAAAAAAAGAATACTTTTAGTTCTGCTCTTTCTGTTTTGGACTTAGCCAAGGCAGCCTCAAGTCACCCTTATATAAAAGAAAATCATTCCTTTATGATCTTCCCCAATCCCTTAACTTGAGGCCAACAAAACATTTGCAAAACACTGGCAAAAAGCTGCCATGATGCTGAGGCCTCCCTTCTGACTGTGACTGTGGTCCTCCCACATATATTGTGTCTCTTATCTCTTTGTTAATCTATAAGCTGATTTGGGTCAGGACTATCTTTTTATTCAATCTCTATACAGCACTTAGTGAGGCCGGTTCCAGGCTCATGGCTTGGACTCCAGCCATTACCTTAACCTAGAGGCCTAAGCCATAGAATGGTGAAATTGGAGATGCTGGCTGCAGGTAGATAAAGCAAACCAAACTAAGTTGAAAGGGGAAAAAAGTAAGAAAATTGGACGAGAAACTGCTTTTTGACTTGCTTAGTCCTTGGCCAGCAAGAGAATAGTCTCTCTGTCCTGGAGAGAGTTTGCAGCTCTACGTAACCAGGTATTTTGCACATTCAAAAGCTCCAGGAACCACCAGCTCCACAAAGCCTTTTAAAAGAGGAAAGTATGTTTTCCTTGCAGGATTCCTGCAGGGCAATAGTAACCACATTGTAAGCAAGACAAAGCTTTTTGAATAAATAAAGTGCTGACAGTGTTCTTTTAATATGTTCTCTGCAAGTTCTCTAGAAAAATCACTTTCTCTTAATATTATATTATTCTGCTGAGTATTCATAAAATAAAAATTAACAACAGCAATATTTCTATTTTACATCTTTCATTTTTTAAGTAAAACAGCCATTGAAGTGCACTGGAGTTTTCAGTATTGTTTCACTTACATAGAGGGTTTAAACAACAAAAGCTTACTGAGAGAAAGAAAGCAAGAAATCGGTAGGTTTTTGAATGAGGTCAACTCTTCAGGTGTTAATTAACTCATAGACTTAAGAGTGGGGAAAAAGCAACATTATTTCTATACCTGGAGCCTATCTAGATTGCAAAACTGACTGGCACAGGTAACCCAGGATAGATACTTGGGTACAGTTCAGCTGGTATGCATTTAGTATTCCAGAATAAAGCCCTTTCTGTGAACATCCCCTTCATGGGAGTATTTTATACTTAAGGAAATACTCTATATTTTGGGAAAAAAAAAAGTCTCACTTTGTGAGCAAAATAATTGTTCTGGGCAAAGTCATTTTTTAAAAAATAGTATTTAAACATAGTATTTAAACAGTATTAGCAATTAGTAATAGTATTTAAAAATAGCTTTTCCATGTGAGAAAGTATACTCTGGTGATATTTTCCGATCGGTTTTGTAGGGAAGTCTTTCTCCAATATAATCTGCCTGCACATTGCTCTTGTGTTTCTCTCAGCAGCAGCACCAACACTTCGTGCCCTTCCAACTGATGGAAACCAGTCTAGTCTGACGTAAACTCTAATTAGGTGAGCAAAGGAGAAAAGCAAAAAGATGAGGAAATCAGATATTGCTGCTCCCTTCATTCTTTCACACGACAGTCTCCATTACTATTATGAATGCGGATGAGAAGCTCGTGTATGAACAATGTGATAGAATTTGGGTGACTTTTTTAATTCCATCTTTCCTTCTAGGGCAGGGAAAGAGGATCCCGTATCCTTTTGTGGGAGAGGTTCCCAGGGCCACATTTCTGACCTGCTGCTCTTCCTAAGGAAGCGCTGCTAGCGGCAGAGTGTCGAGGTGCTGTGCTCCGTGAAGGCTTGTCCGCCTTTAAAAGACGCGGCTGACCCGACTTGAGAAGACTCCACTGCCACAAGAGCTGGAACACGGGGAGCCCGCGGCCATGGGGCCGCCTCAGGCACCCGGACAGCCCTGCTCCCACGGGACTGCCCTGAGCGCCGGCCCTTGCGCTGGGAGGGTGGCGGGACCAGCACAGATACCCACACAATGGAAACCCTTGTGAACAGAAAACCCCATCTTCTCTTCTTCCCTTGGGTTGCTCATTAGCTAACTGGTTCAGCTGCTGTCTTCATTAGTGCCCATCACTGAGGGCTTGACAAATGTTATATATGCATCCATTTCTATATATATGCGTATATATATAAAAATTATTTTCCCTCATCCTTCTCTCCACTTCCATTCTATTTCCAGTCAGATATTATGACTGAAAACTTTTATCTTTTTCATAAACTTACAGCAGAATAGATGGAGATATCTATCTCACTAAGATGTGTTAATTGCATTACAGTCTCTATAAGTGATATGGCAGGTGAGAACATGTTTCTATTTCTGTTTTGAAGCACTTTTATATCTAATGCAGTCCCTGCACAGATGCCACTCCAACCTCTGATCTGATACCCCTTAAAGAAATTTAGAAGAGGGGCACATATTCAGTGGGGGATGTGTGTGGAAAATCAATAGCAGCTACTCAAGCTGGGACTAAATAACTCATCTTGAAACCTGCATTCATAAATTCTCTCTTGCCATTCTCTGCCATTTGTGTTCTTGAACAAACAACTAGCACAATTCTGAATGTGCATTAGCAGCTGCTTGCATAGACACCAAAACCAAATCCAGATTCAGTTGTGTGTTATCCTTTTTATCTCTGGCTCCGTTCTCAGCTCACCCTCTTTGTTTAGCTTAATGCAGATGTTTAGCTTTCCCTAAAGTCTTGCTGCAAACTTGTCTTGTTTAGTTCACTTTTTGTCTGCTTTGAAGGGAGTTCTTATTTGAAGACTGATTATTTTCACTCCCAGGCTGAAAGTGTACAAATAATTCCAAACGTGCATGTGTTCTCTAGCTCTGTGGGCAAATGCTGGTGTTGAAACAAACCGACCTTCAAATCCTTTCTTCTGAATGAGCTTCTCTGCTGGTTTTGTGCTTGGTTGCCTATCACAGCCGGCATCCAGACATCCCAGTTTTCAAGCAACTTGCAGGCACCTCGCTAAGCAGCTTCAGTCTGATGCAGACAGTCTTGGACAGCTACTGCAGCAGACCTGAGGTACCTCACCATTCTTGGACTGAGAATTTTAGTCACCTTTTGGCCATGTAAAGGATTATCCTAATTTGGCTGTGCTTTCATATTTATCGCTTTTAAATCACTGTAGGACATAAATGGCTTACCTAAAGGACATGACTAAACACAGTTTTTATCTCAAATAGACACTTTAAAACATCAGAGTGTGCGAGCTAGAATTTAATCAAATTCTAGACACTTGACACTTGCTTTATTCTCCCTGCTGCAGAAAATAAATGTGCTCTGAAAAAAAAAAATGGATCCAGTTCATCTTAATCCCAGGTAAAATTGAGACAAAGGTTCTCAGAACACATCTAGTTCTAGTCATCGCTCCAGTTTATCCTCTAGCCAGACCTCCTTGGTTGAATCCCTACCTGGCTTGAAAGCTTCACTTTATCCGAGTTTGGAAGCGCACCGGCACCAAAGACCCTGTGCAACAGCATTTGGTGACTGCCCTCAACAGAGACTGAAGGTTAATTGGATCTGGAGTGCCTTCCCTACACCCAGGTTAAAGACAGAGACATCTAAATCAGCTGTATGGCATCACCACCATGATGCAATCACAGAAACAAACAAACAAGTCATGTGTTATGATATGATGTGTCATACAACATATTTCCCTGGAATGTGAAAATAAAAGATCTAGGTGAGAGCCCAGGTGGAATACTGCACATTTCTGGGCTTTTGTCTTTCAGAAGAGATGAGCTGAAAATGGAACTCTTGCATCATTGACATACATCTCTGCTCTGTAACAACATTTGAGGTCTGCGATATCACAGAGCAGCAGATGAAATTGCCGTCTTCCATTTCTGCAACATGTAATTTAAACCCAGAAGGCCTAGGAGGTTGAATAGAGAGCCTGCCTTACAAGAGGAAGCTAAAAGAACTTGGCTTCCTCAGTGTAGTAAAATGAAGCAGCCTCATCACTGTAGACATTAGAGAGGAAGAACTCTAGAGGAGGCAGAAGCCAACCTAGACGCTAATTATGATAAGCTAGCCATGAATATATTTAGATTAGAAATGAGAAAAAGGGTTGTAATCATTAGAGAATGAATGTCAGAAACAGTGAAAAATGAGCTTAACTGGAATCTCAAGAAGTTGAATTTATGATGGAGGAATACTGAAATTTGCTGCTGAATCTTATGGCTCCTCTAATTCCATTATTAATAGACTGAGCAACTCGAAACATGAAATAAGAGTTGTAATGAATTAATTCATTCAAAGGAAAAAGGGAAAGAACAGCACACTCACCTGAGATGGCCAAAGTCATGGTGCAGGCGCAGGAATTACACTGGACAGTGGGATCCCCTGACTCAAGCAGCTCCAGAATTGGCTCAAGTAAACCCATTTGGACAACTAGTTCTTTGTCAACTATCCATAAATTCAAGGAGAAAGAAAAAAAAAAAAGGACAAACAAAAAGCAAATTGTTAATGCCTTTGTGCAAAGAATATAGTGTCCTTTAGCTGCTTGGGGGTCTATATTATGATTATGCAAAAACGGACGTAGCATAGAAATAGCCTGGAATCACTCACATATCCCAGCTTGTCTTTTTTTGATTCACCTTTAGATTCATGAAAGGATGTAAGAGATGCTTGGAGTCTCTGATTCAGGAGTTCCCAAATATTTCTGCCAGCAATTCTGTTTCTAGATTTAAGATTCAGTTTGGAAACTGCATTTCCAATAGGTTCACAGTTTACTCAGACACTCCTTTTCTTCTGCAGGTAGACTTCTAAAACTTATTTTTGTCTTTTTTAAAGAGTGGCATGATGCTATTTGCAGCAAGATCCTCTTTTAGAAAAAAAAAAAAAAGAAAAAAAAAAGCTAACTTCACTGAAGACTGATTCTGTCTTCTGCTGGTATGGGACAGTGTGATGGAACACTGTCTGTGGCCTAGGTGTCAGGAAGTACAGCAGAAGATGCCTCCAATACTCCATTGAATAGGTGCAGTTCCTTGATGCCTTGTCTGTCAATTTAAACTTTATGGTGATGTTTGTCATTTGCAGCTCCCTGGACCTATCACAAAGAAAAGAGCCCTACTAGCCTACAGAAGTGAGTGAAATCTACTAAACATCTTGTTTTTATTTATTTATCTATTTAATCTGCAAATCACTTGTTTAAACTGGTTAAAGTCGTTAAACTTCAGTTAATAAGTAACAAAAAAATGAGCACTCAGAGGCAGAGTCTGTTTCTGAGAGCTATATCTTTTGCTGAAAGGGTAAGTGGTGGGCTTTTTATCCAAGAATGAGAACAGCAGAGCTAATCCCACATCAGCCTGGGAATAACTGAGCAGCCTTTGTAGACGGAGCTGAGTTCTCCTGCCCCCTGATACAGTATATCTTGTGACAATATCATATATCCACCTGAATCTGTGTTGTTTGCAGACGTGAACAGGTTCATACCTGTCCAACCCATACAGTATGAGCAAAGAAATTTGGATCTGTGTAGACTTGGGTATGTAGATGTGCCCTCCTCATGCACTGGGTCTAGCTGAGCAGAGCAGAGCCGTTCGTTACTCACTGTTTCCTTCCAGCAAAAAGTTGACAAGGGACAGTGAGGACATCTGTTGCACCTCCAGGTCCGTAGAGCGCAGTAAGGCATAGAAGGGCTCCAGGTGCTCCACAGGCAGGGGGACATTCACTGCAGCAGAGAGAGGAAATATCCAGACACCCGTCATTCCCTGCAGTCCCTGACATCGTTGTCTCATAGTTGCAAGGCCTCAGGTGCTCCCAGAACACAGGCTGAGTGGTATTCCCCTTCATTTCAATGCCATTGCTACTAGCAGGGCAAATTCCCAGCAAATGTTTTGAATAATCAAATACTTTAAAGACATTATGGGAAGGGAAGCAATATGTCTAGCTACCAAACAAGTCATTCCAGCCCACAGCAGGTCCTCATATTGTGACTGTTCACAGTTTTTAGCTGGAAAAAGATACACGGCATAAAGCTATCAAGACAAACACACGGATGTTCTCTTTAAGTAGAATTTTTAAAAAGAGCAAATAAATAAACCATAGCCTGAGTTTTGCTGATAATTCAATCATTTTTAGGACCCAGGCTCCTGCTGAAATCTTACTATTATTTGACATATCTAGGCTGGTTTCCTCTATCTGTTTAGAAATTACCTCAGGAGCCAGGCGCTCTCACGGAACAGCTGGTACACAGAGGAATGCTTCCTCCACAAGTCCCAGTACTTCCCTTCATGAGTGTCCGCTACCATTTATAAGGCTTTATTATCTTCTAAATCCTATAGATTGTAGAACATTTAAAGTGCACCTTGTCCATTTCCTGTACCCTTTACTGTGTTGCTTTCAGGAGATTCAATATACACAGACTCTCAAAGGGGTAATGCTCATTTTTCTCAGAAATATTACAACTACATAAATGACTTATGTATTTTTATAATTATGAGAGATCTGCAGCTGCCCGGGCCTATCACAAAGAAAAGAGCCCTACAGAAGTGAGTGAAATCTACTAAACATCGTGTTTTATTTGGTTGTTGGTTTTCTTTTAAATCTGCAAACAACTTAAGTGTTTTTTTATAATTTTATAGTTATGAGAGATTATAGTCTTCTATAATTGTGAGATATTATCTCCTCACAGCAAAACCCAGAAGGATTCTGCTGTCCACATCACACTGAGAGCATTTCCATTTTCCTTGGTAGAATATGTAAAGTGGGAAAAAAAAAAAGAAAAAGAAAAAAAAACCCACCTTTGATACTTTAGGGAGTTTCACACTTGAAAAAACAATTAATTTTAATTATATGAAAATTCCTAATGCACTGAGATAACTTACTGTGCTGACTCATATGCAAATAGTAGAGAGCTGCAGACTGTTGTAACCCTGGGTTTTCTGAGAAGGCTAAGGTCCTTAAGGCTTCCAGGGGCTCCTTTCCCAGTGGTGACATTTCAAAACCTAAAGAGGTACAATGACAACATAGATTCAATTATATCAAAAAAAAAGTTTACAAAAAGAAATAAAAATTGTAGGTATTTATACAGGCAGCCAAACAAATATATAATGATTTTTGTACCGCAACAGCTCCATTGAACCCATCTATCCCTATTCATGTTTTCAGGAGCAGCAGTAATAAATCAGCCTGGAATAACCTGTCCTTGGCAAAGCTTCTTACGAAGGTCATGCATCTAGTGATTGGAAGCAAGATAAATTATAACCCTCAGACACTTTAATGCCATCCAGTATAAATGTAGGCGTTCTTTTCCTCCATAAAACTTTTCATCTTTCCTTGAATCACAGAAATTCTTTGTTAAAATACATCTTGTGAAAATGGCTTTCTTAGCTGTGAACTGTAGGCAAAGTTTATGTTTTTAATTTGTAACATTTTGTTTTTGCTATGTTTTCTACCCTTAACATTGCAGTAAAGTGTTTCAGGGAATGGCAAAATGGATTGCAAATGGACTTGCCTCAGGCTCGAATTCCCAGTGTGATTCTGCCTGTTCTTGAGTATGATACTTCCCCTATGAATAAAACAGATGTTCTGCAGTAGCCATCACAAATACAGCAACAGCAGCCATGCATGACTGCTATATGCCAGGGTAGTATGCATTTCTAATGCGTGGAGCACAGCAACAGAGATAAAAAAAAAAAGGGCCATCAAACCAATGCTCCAGTATTTAAACAGTATAAGCTGTTGGAAAGGTAATGCAGTTTGAACTGGCCAGTGAAGCACACAGGTGCGAGACTTATTTGGAGACAAGAGATTAAAGCAGTGCATTAGAGAGTCAATTATTTCTATGAACAACAAGAACTCGCCACTTTACCTGTGGGAAAAAGAGGATGTGAGGGATGAAAACTTTGGTGTCTCGGTATGAAACTCTGCTTAGGCCATTGGAGGCTGCTGACATGTCAAGAATAACAAACTCCTACCTTCAGGATGAGGTAAGCGAGTTTCACAGGATTGATTCATATGAAGATCAATTTTGGTTAATAATTAGCAATAAGCACAAAAGGACAGCCCAGACAGTGTGTAAGCTTTAAGAGCAAAACCAGCAATCTTTTCATGTGGTTCAATTCCATTTAATTCCATTGCTCACACACTGGCTAGTTGAATCTCTTACATCTCTCAGCACTTTCAGGTGAGGGAATGATGAAGCCACTCACCTTCACCTATTTATAACACCAAACAGACGCTGCCGTAGCTAACAACTGAGTCAAATGATCAACCATGAAGTCTCTCTTTGCATCCAACCTCTGCCCACATGTTAGCTTCCTGATTAATATGAAGATGCAATTTGCCTAGACAGGAGGATTGGCTTGCCCCACCTTGGAATAAAATACACAGGAGAGAGCTAAAGGAAGAGGCAAGCTGCTTGGTTCTCTTTGGTTCTTCTTCCTGGGCTCCATGTATCTACCGTCATGGATGTCAGGACCTTTCTGAGAGCACACCCTGACACTGGGCACTACTGCTGCAGCAGACTCGCTGCTACTGCGCTCTGCTCCTGAGCACCAAGTCTTTGGAAACCCATCTCAGAGGGGAAGGAATTTCTGAGGAAAACATACACCTTAACTTTTTGCAAGCATCAGTGGGTGCTGCAAAGGACCACCCCCGCCTCACTGTTTCCTCCAGACCATCCATTCGTTGGATCTAATCTGTCCGCTGAGCTGGGATGCTGCTGAGACTGTCTCTTACACAGTCAGAAGCGTGGCAGCTTTGGAAGAAAATACCCAGCCCTGGAACATCTCCACTATACACAAAGCTGAAAGATGCAGTTCTATTCTGCACACAGATAGTAGACCATGTAGAGAGCATGGGACCCCACACACATTCACAGAATAATGGCACCAGTTAATAGCAGCATTAGCACTAGCAGTGGCTAATCCATGTGTATTCCAAATTACTGGCATCATAACAATGAACCAGGGTTTGTTCCATGGCAGATCATTTCAGACTGTGTTACACCAAGGTTGCACCAAGGACCAACTGCAGCCTTCACAGAAACGGAAGTAGAAGGGTCTGAAATTTTGTGTAGTAGCCAGCTTTGATAAGCATATGCAATTAGCCAAGAGAAAAGCAAAAACAAGCAAGCAAACAGTCCCCTCTTAAAAAAAAAAAAAAAGCCTGAGCCCAGGAACAATTTTAGGTCAGCTTTTCTCTGAGAGTACCACTGACTAACAGGATGCACAGATCCAAGCAGACTTTCTGAGACTGCAGGAAGGAAAGAAAAAACAAAAGTTTTCTTATTAATGCTGCTGAATCCTAGGATGGGATAGAGATGACACCATAGCTAGATAAATGGGGGAATTAGGGAATTAGCTTGTAAAGCAGAGAAACTTTATGAAGAGCTATGGATCTATATTGATTCAAGTGCAGGCCTTTAATCGTGTTCAAGCCTTCTATCTAAAATGTTTGCAGACCACATGCTTGGGTCTGAGAAGGTCCTGGGAGACCAGTGGGATCTGTAGGGACTCAACTTTCCCCGTGCACAGCAAGGACCCCCTTATCACAACTCTGGCCGCGTGGCTGTGCAGATGTCACCCAGCAGCACAGGATGAGGTGTCTGCTTGCAGAGCAGGGCTCCAGCAGCACCCACCACAGGCGCAGCCTGTTTCCAGCTGTGCCTCTTCAGGGACTCGGTCTGGGATCCTTCCCCTCCCCAAATCAACTTCATTACTAAAGGCACTTGCTTTTATGGCACATAGTTACATGGGTTATATGTTAGCAATGTTTGCACAGCAGAAAGCGGCTGACTGTTTGTACCTAGATCCAACCATCACACCAGCTGAACACTTGGTATCCCACACACGAAAGAAAACGCGTTGTAGCTCTGTCTTGGGCTACATCACCAGGCTGCCCCATGCCGTGTCAGAGGAGTTCAACCAGCAATCTGTTTTCAACACGCAAGAAGAATCTCCTTAGGCTCCCCCAAGCCCTTTAGAAAACCACGCGCTCTTACCTGCCTCGATGTGCTGCAGGAACTCCTGCGCTGTCACCCTCTCGTGTGGCTGCAGGATGGGCTTGTAGAGCTGCCGGCCCTTGGAGCCGCTGGGTTTCAGGCAGGAGCAGTGGCTGATCAGAGCCACGCACTCCTTGATGCCGTGCAGCAGCGCTGCGGACGTCCTCTGCACCACGGCCGCGAAGTCGCGCAGCAGCTGCAGGCATCGCCCGCACAGCTGGCCCATTCTCGTCCCAACAGCAGCACAAAGCGAGGGGAAAGGGAAGAGGCAGAAAGAAAAGTCTCTTCCCAACTTGTCCGCGTTTTGCCCTAGTTTACTGCCTCAGTGTTTGTCCCGTGTGGAAGGACAGGACACCCTACCTACACCCTGTGCAGTCGCTGAAAAACAGTCTTCTTTTGCGTGCAAAAGCTACATTGCACAACAGGACCAGGTTCTCAAAGCTTCTGTGTGAAGCCCACAGAATATTATTCAAAATGCTGGGTAAGAGCCATGCTCAAACACCCTCTCTTTGCTCACAGAAAAATAAACGCATGACCTAAGCTCCTTCTACGGAGCACAAAGTTTAACTCCTGGAGCAACCGCCAAAGCCTTCAGAAGGCTAGGAAAGCTCTGGGATAATACAGAAAGCAGCTCCAGTTTTTGTAAGGCAGCCTTGCACGTGAAAGGCAGGCACCACCTTGTCTGCATGTGTATTAGCAGCAGCTGCCAATGGGAGAGGAAGATAACAAAAAAAAAGCAGCAGTGCACAAGCAAACAGGTTTTTCCAGTTTCTCCAGGAGCCAAGAGCAGAACAAAGGCCCAGCATGGGCAAGCAGCTCCCAACTCAGTCAAGTGAAACTTTCCAATAAGCAAGAAAGGAAAACTGGGGGAAAAAAAAAAAAAGTACAGGAGCCAAATGAATTTAAAATTATGTTTAATCCCCGTCAAGCAAGTCCCACGAATTGGGCTGGATAGCCAGCAATGGGAAGAAACTGCAATCCTGCAAGTTTAAATGCAGGAAAGGAAGCTACAGGGGAGCAGAGAGAGCAGTTCTCCTTTTGCTCCATCCTTTGGCATAACTCACCAATTTGGTACCTCTGCCACCTTTTCTTGAACAGTTTCATGAGTGACCTTGCTCTAACTAATGTAAAATATGGCGATACTTGCAATGTTGTTCAGGTTTCTAGTAAAATCTGGGTTGATTCAAGATCTCCTTCATTAGGAAACCAGTCTGGTTTGCTAAGCGCTGATCGCTTTTATTAACGCTTGGTTATTCTTCTATTATCACATTATTCGTGGATTTGATAGATTTTTCCTAACCATTGCATTTGACATTTATTGACAGGTTTTACAGTCAACTATACTTTTTTGGCCAAATGTTTCCAAATCCATAAAAGACTGATAAGCAACAGTCTCACCATCCTCTAATGCACTTCAAGCATCTAAACAAACTGAAAATCCAGCCCTTTGATTTGGCCACATTTCCAAATACTGATGGCCAATCAATCTCACAGATCTGCCTGTCTACTGCTATTCCTTCTCTTAGTTATGCATGGTGTAAGCTTTCTGAATAAGAAAACCGAGCAGTGCAGACAGAGCCCCATAAACCAACACGTGAGACCTCTCCTTCACACATTAATCCTGTTTAAGGAACCAAGATTTTGTTTTTTTTTCTGGTCGCTTCCCTGACCAACATTGCAAATCCACTGAGTCCTGCTCTCTATCCTGCTTCTTAAAATTATCAAACTGAAGTTACCATAAGCCTATTTTCCCATTATGTCTTCTGGATCTGTTGAATGTTGAATGTCTTCTGATCTTATGAACTGTGGGGAACGTGTGTGATTGCTAGGTTCTACTTCTGCCACCACGTGGCCTTCACCTTTTGCTCACGGACTTCCATGACTGAACTTCCATCCTAACGGCAATGAGGTGGAGGATCCTTTGCGACACGTCACATGCCCCTTCTACTTCTTACTCTCATCTTGCTAGAGAACTGCCAGGTTTAATTGCTGTGTGATATTTTTAAGATAATTCAAACAATTCTTCACCTCGCATGAACTGGAATAAGAAAGAAAGAAAAAAAATGTTTCAAGGGCTGCTCATTAGTGAAGTCTGCACTTCTTCAGCATTCTTGCATTTCAAAATATATCGCAAACACTGAAACAGCTTTCCCAAGTCTCTCTAAGGAAGACATTCATACAATGGTTTATAAACAATTTTCAGAGGTTCGGAGCCCTTGGAACTCCATTTGAATTCAACATGCATTAAAGGAACTCACCAGACCTAAAAATTAGGCTACAATATGCCTAAAGGCATAAAACTTGGTATCCCAGTTCCTATCCTGGTGACTCAGTCAGGAAATTGTTCTTTGATTTGAAACTACTGTTTGAAAGCAAGTTTAGAAGGCTGATTTGTGGGTCTTCATGCCTCCTCTGAATTCATAATAGCTGCTGTAAATTTGTAGGCATTAATAATAAACCCAATGGTTCTGATCAGGTTCATGACCTAGATATTTTTCATCATTCGACTGAACAAAATGACAGCTCAAGAAGAATAAGGGAAATATTAGCAGCACCGTAATAGCAATAAATCATTTTGCTTTTATTTGTTAAATAACATGTTTTCAAAAGCTGCACACCTTACATCCCCAAAGAAATGTAATAGATAAATTAATAATCATTTGTAAAATCTAAAAAAAAAAAAGTCCAAGGCATCTCCATCAGCTCTGAACAAAATAAGAGGTTCCCCATTAGTAACCAGTGTGAAGACCATCTGGAATTCTAAGATTATATTTATTTGTCGCTAAATTCAGATGTTATTTCCCTCATGGAGAACTGTTTGAATCGGTTCTTGTAATAGAAAGCCCTTCAAGTAGTTCTCAATGGTGCATAATTTTCTATTGCTCTAAAGTTGTCTGGCAATGCAGAGATGTACATAAGCAAGCTGCATATTCCTCTTTCACACATTACTTGGGGTGTCTTCATTGTAACAGGTCAAAATACTCAGGCTCCAACATAAATACTGGGATAAAACAGGGGCCGACAGCTTTATTTGAACTACGTTAGCAAATCCTTCTCTTTTAAGTGAAGAAATAAATATATGATAGCTATGGGATCCAGATTTTAGAAATATTATTTTGTGATTTTAATGAGCAGCTAAGGGATTTTTGCGGAGTGCAGGAGAGAGGCAAAAATGATGTATGTCACTGCAAGAAAAAAAGAAATACTTAAAGGTGTGTTCGAAAAGCAGTGAATTAAAATAATATATTGGGATGACTACAGAATCCAAAACTTTAAAAATCTGAACTAATTTATCTCTTTATATTTTTCAATTTATGAATCTGCCACATTTAATTTTCTCCTGCAATCTTTTGTCTTACAGATATGTATTTTTACTCTCTTCTCTTACCTTCCTATTCAGGGATGAGGAAAACAATGCGTGCTTTAGAAAGCTGTAAAACGATGACTATGTATTACCACTTGGTTATCCAGCAGATCTGATTTAAGAGGTGATGGCCCCCTAATGCCTACCAGGTTTCTTTTTGCCCTCTTTCCTGATGTTATCTCCTCACTCACAGTGTGACAAATTCAGTGTGACTGCTTTTTAATCTGGATCTGCTATTTTTTGTGGTTTCAAAATAGCAACACCACCACCAAAATCAACAAACCAACGGTAGTTAAGTAAATTCTTAAACTGGATCTGCCATTGGCAGAATAGTAACATAAAACCACGAACTAGAGCAAAATGGCTGAACAAGCAGAATAATTCTGCTCTCAAATTCTGATATGTGTAACTTACGTAACTACTACTAAGCTCCCTATATATATTATATATATGTTCACCATTAAGATTTCAGGAGAATTCAGACTGAACAGAAATAGACTACGGTGATCTAAACAGGGAGGACGCCAGACGCCAGGACTTGGGAGCCCCAGTTCTGTTAAAAACTGTCAGGAGTTGCTTTATTGCCTGGTTAGGCAGAGCTTTATTGGCATTCATGGCAATTCCTGCCGAGTATAAAGGCAGAGGCTCTCGTTGGACCAACTCCCTGAGCAGAGGGAAGAGTGCCATCTACTGCAGAACTCCCCGTGCACAGCTCCCCTGAGCCTCCCTCATCACGAACAGACCAAGTTTAACCCGCGGGGGTTATTGTGCGTGTGAAACTGAGCCAGGTTTTAACTACAGGAATTGCTTTAAGTGTGAACCTCTGCTGTAAAGCAGCAGCTGCATGCAAAGGAACGGCTCAAAGACGAGACACGAGGCCGCTGCCTCGGGCAAGCCGCTGCTTCAGTTTTTTGGAAGGATTAAAAAACCCACAAGCACCCTGGATTTCTTTATTGTTGGTGCTACATCTTTGGAGCTGAGGCTACGTTATCACTTGGTAACCTTTAAGAGCAGCATGACCTGCCCGAATGGCAGGATGCTGCTATCTCACTGGTGACTATTCAGCATGGGCTTCCCCCCAGCCATTCCCCCTTCTATACCTCAACCCTCAAAAAAGAGACCCAATTCTTGTCTCTCTCGCTGAATACCGAGGGCATCTGCTGATGAGCAGCGTGAGTTTGGCCTGGGCCAATGATGGCACATTGTGCTGCTCTATCTACTGGTATCCTCCTGTCTTGGTATCTTCCTTGTCTTAAACTTCATATTTTATTGTAAACTTTCTGTCTAGCGCTATCTTTTTGTTGCCTTAAATTTAGAATTTTATTGTAGACTTTCTGAAGTGGACTGTTCTACAGTCAAATAAAGCAGTGCCTTGTGCTTTGCCCAGAACTACTAATTGAAGTGCTCTGATAATAATAAACATATAAATAAAATATGTTTTTGGCAGAAAAAAAATCTAAAATGTGTTCTAAAATGTCAAAGATACTGAAAAAAAAAGACAGAGGTGCCTACATATCATAGATATGTATATATGCATAAACATCTTACTGTGCAAAAACATTTGAAATTTTATGAGGTAAATCATAAAGATACCAGAGATGTGATGTGAAGTATCTGAAGAAATAAACCAGCTCTCAGAACAGAGGCAAAGAAGGACCTGCCAAGTTATGTTTCTTAGGGAATATCATTGGAAACTAGAACATTATATTTTAAAGTATATTCTAAAGTATAAAGTATATTCTAAAGCATAAAGTACATGCTAAAGCATATTTTAAAGTATATTCTAAAGAATATTCTGCAGATGATTGCAACATTACACTGATGAAGCTGAAACCGTACGTGTTTCAACATGTGCATGTTCCTCCTAACAGCAGACCCTACTGTGAATCACATTGTCTACCGCTCAAAAGTCAATAAACTGGAACAACTTGCACTATTTACTGTTACATAAATATATTTGAAATAGAAAAATGCAAAAAAAAATCATGCTATAGATTTTTTTTTTCCTTTCTGAACTCTTAGTATGTTGAGTAATTCTGAGAACTTGTAGCCATGGATGTTGTACATAATAAATGAGAAAAAGCGCAGAAGCGACCATCTTTTCTATCCCCGTATGAGAGAGAGGAAAGCTCGGAGACATGTTCGCTAACGGGAGATGACAGGAGCATCCTGCAGCTCCTCACGACCATTTGAAATTGGGTGATTGCTGGCAACGGCAATTCAGTATTCGCACCCCCACGAGCCCTAGCAGGCCGCTCTGCCACGCGGGTGCTCTCCCACGCAGCAGCACACTCCTCTTGTGGGTTACGACACAAGGTTAGCGCTCGACCTGCAGGTCGGTTACCCCCGCACGAGGGAGGAAGGTTAGGCAAGGAAGAGCGCGAGGAAAGGCAGAACCCAGCGCCCGCACGGCGGGCAGCTCACAGCGAGGGAGACGTGGCCACCGCCGAACCCTTCCTCCCCGCGAGGGCGAGCGCCAGCGCGGGCTGCTCGCTGCCTCCACGGAAGGGCGCGTGGTCCAAAGAAATGACTTGGTGGTCAAAAGAAATCGTGCACATCAATATACATTTTACATGTATAGATGGAGATATGTGTACATATAAGCGGCAACTATCCTTTCTCTAGAAAGGATGAAAGAAACTAACATTAAGGCCTGCTCCTCAGTTTGCTTTCCCTTTCCCTCCATTATTTGGTTTGGGCTGCCTCCTGATGATTGTCATTGTAATAACAAAACATAAAAACAAAATAAAACCTCCACAAAGCCACACGTATGCCCGTCTCCCCGCTTTTTTTTATTTATAGCCTTTTATTCCCTCCGGAATAATTCGCAAGCGCCTCCTCACGCGGCAGGCCGGCCGCTCCTTCCCGCCCCGCGGCATTCCCGGCAGGTAACGCCGAGACGCGGCCGCAAAACGCCGCTAAAAGGCGCGCTTTTAGCGCAGGGGGCGGTACACGCTGCGCGCGGCGCCCCGCGCTGCCCCGGGGAGCACCCCCCAACGGCGGCCCTTGGCCGCGGGCCGCCATCTTCCTTGCGGCCGCTTACCCACAAGCAAGATGGCGGCACGGGCGGTCCGCGCCGCCGCTTTCCCGCGCAGGGCGGAAGTGACGCGCCCAGCGGGCTGCGGCCCCCCCCTCCCCCCATGGTGGCTTTTCCTTTTTTCCTTTTTTTTTCCCCTTCCCTCCGGGCCGCGCGCCGCTTCCTTCGGCGAGACGGGAAATGGCGGCCGAGCTGTGACGAGGCAGCCCGCCGCCCGCCCGCCAGGTGAGCACGGGGCGGCGGCGGGAGGAGCCCCCCCTTCCCGGCGCGCCCCCGCCCCTCCCCCCGCGAGGCGCGCGCCTCCCGCCCTCCCCTCGCGCCGCCGCCGCGTGACCTCCGCGCTGCGCAGCCATTATCCGCCCGCGCGCTGCCCACCCCCTCGCAACCGCCGCTCGCCCGCGGCGCGAGGCCCAACCGCCTCCCGCCCCGGCAGGGGCCGCGCGGCCGTTGGCGGCGACGGTGACGCGGGCGCCGCTCGCTGCCTGAGAGAGCCGGGCCCGGACGGCGCCGCCGGGGCGAAGGTAGAACGGGAGGGGCGGCGGGGCCGCCGCGGGCTGGGCAGCGGGGCGGCCGCCCTCGGTCTCCGTTCTGGACGGTTCTGCGCCCCGCGGCCGGGAGCTGGGCGGCGGGAAGGGAGCCTCGGCTGGCAGCGGCGCGGCTGGGAGGATGCTGCCTGTGTCGGATGAGCCCTAGGCCCGCTGGCGGGGCTCCCTGCCGGCTCGCCTCCCTGCGGGGTAACCACCCCTTCCGAAAAGGCCGGCACGGGGTGGGAGTGGGTTTTGTGGCGAAAGGGGCTTTTGCGTCCTCAGGGCTGAGCGTGCTTCGGTACAAAACCCTCTCAGGATCTTGCCCTTTGTTTGTAAACCTCCCCTCCCCCCCTCCCGCCCAATCGCATTTCGGTTTCTTACAGAAATTACGTTCTTGTTTTGTGCGTCAAGATGATCATTTACCCCGTCAGTATAGCTTGTCTCTTGTTTATCCCAGAGATCAAAGTTTTACCCTAGTAGCAGCCGTTAGATTCTGCTGTAGAAAAAAACAGCGCCACACAAAACAAAAGATTTTCTTCTGACCCAGGAAGTAGTAACTTCTCAAGTAATGGCTGTTCTAGGATAAATGTATAAAAACGTTGCTTAGAGCTGTTGTCCTCGGAGTGGGAGGGCTGGATTTGGTGTGGGGGGTTCTGGGAAAACACTGTCTAGCTGTTGTCTTTCTACTCCATCCTCCGGTTTCCTGTCTCAGATAATCTCACTGCTGAGTGGGGGGAATACGAAGGAGGCAGCGGCAGTGGCGCAGAGGTGCACTCCAAGTGCGCAACTCCGTGTGGCAGGGAGGGTGGGAATCGCTTCCTCCTGCCCTTCCTCTGCACTATGGGCTCTGCTAAAGGGCAGGAAGAGGTTTTGCTGTGATACAAGTATCAGCACTTAGGGTGCTCCTGCTTCTCTGAGCAAGTCTGGGTAAAGGCTGTGGCTGAAGAAATCTGTTCCCTGTGGCCCTTGGCGGGAGCAAGGGAAGATGTCTACGGGGGAAAGGGTCTGTTACCACAGAAGACCTGTAGTGGCTGTATGAATTCAAGGAGTGTCAGCAGGGAGCCCTTGGAAGCTCCTGTGGCGGTATTTAGGGGAAATGCACAGCAGGGACTGTTAGATTGAGGTCGGAGTAAAGGATTGTGGTCCAGGGGCTTGAGAAATGCAGAGGTTCCTCAGACTGGAGGAGGGTGGGTGAAGCTGTGAGCTTCTGCCAAAGGTGATTGATATCTACTAGTAAGAAGAATAGGAAAGGAAGGTGTTCAGTTATTCCATAGTGATTTTTTTCTCCTTGTGGTCTGTTCTTCCTCTCTTTCCCTTTCTCTGCTCTTTCTCTCTTTCCAGTAAGTGGAGATGGCCTTTTCTCTTGCAGCCTGCTCATAGATGGCCCAAATAAGATTGTTGCAACCACTGTGTAAGGGTGCATTAAACCTAGCAATGGCTATCAAAAGAAAAAAGCAGGGGGTGGGGTGGGCTGAACGACAACAAAAAACTCAAACATCACCCCCACTCCAAAAGGCAGATCTAAAAGCACGTTAATTTCATGTTTGTTTATTGACAAGTCTCTCCCAAAAGTAGAAACCAAAGTAACTTTAAATGAGAAACATGCTTATGTTTGCCTATAGCTGTTCTTTTATGTAAGAGAATTAAATAATGTTTTTACAGAACTGATTTTACAAACACCATCATGCTGTTTTTAATTAAACTTGTGAATATTTTATATCATCATCTATAAAGGAATGAAAGGCATTTGAAAGGCAGAAATACGTCTTCTGTCATTTGAATGTTCATGCTGTAGTTCTTAATTGAGTGTTTTTTTGTTTTTGTAACTGAATATAATGAAGATTGTATAGAACAAAGAACATAAAATTGGGGTAAAATTCCTTCTCAACTCTTGTTTGTGCATTCCAAGCTAGTTTGAGCAAATTTGATATTGTTTAAAATCCTGTAAATAATAAAAATTATTATTCCAGTGATGTGAGGTCATTCAGCAATGATACACATTCTGTTCTTATTTGTGATGTGCCACTATTAAGCCTGTGGACACAGAAAGGAAGAAAACATGGATATTTTGTGGCAGATGTACTAAAGGGATGCTTTAACAGTGCTTACTTGGTAAAAATGATTTCTCTAACTCTGTGTGTATTATGAGTGGAAGTTAGATTTTTTTTTTTTTTTTTTTTTTAAGGATTTCTTATACGCTATTGTTTTATCCTGGGTGAATAATCCTTATTTCTTTTGAAGTCTGAATCCTTACATCAAACTGCATTTTGGCAACACTTGTGAATTACTTTTAATAAGTTTTTTGACTTGAATCTTACTGACAGCTTTTTTAAGTAATATTTAAACAAGGAACATACAGGCTACTAGGTATAAATAAAGGCTGGCTGAAATAATGAAACAAAAAGGAAGCAGTGTACTTCTGGTGTAGGTGGAGAATACTGTCCTAAAATGTCCTTAGAAACATCCATATTGGTAGAAGAACTTTTAAAATAGTGTGTTTAACAGATATACTCTGTTTGTGGTGAGGGAACTTCAGCACTAATGGTGTATAAAGGCTTTTAAAAATAATGATTAAAAGGAGTTGGAAACAGCCATCTTTGTCACTCATATATATATATATATATGTGTGTGCGTGTGTGTATATACACACACACGTTAATAGTGAAATGTTAATAGTGAAATTTATTTTCTCATTATAGTATTGCTTGCTGGGGGATAAATATATTACAGTCTGTGGATATTATTTTTGCTCCATGGCCCCCACTCCATGGCACCCCAAAGGTCCTGCTGTTGTGTATTCAGAAAACTTTTCTGTCATGAATGCAACTCTGGTATGTGAAGTAGTGAGGCTATTCACTTTTTAGAGATTTACATGGAGATTTGTGGGGATTTTTTTTGGTGTCATTTTGCAGGGGGAGGGAGGAGGAGAGTTGAAAAGTGAAAATCTGCTTTTGTGTGTTTTTATAAAGCTTAGCTTTCAAGTTTCTTTGCTGCTCATAGCTTTGTCAAGCAAACACCAGCTAATCGTGTAGTTTGGTGAATGCTTTAAGACTGCCCTGGGGCCAAGGGAGGCAACCCTATCTGGCTCCTGTTGCAGCTTTCCTGCTCTGGGCCAGTGCTGGTGGGGCTATACAGTGAAACATAACAGAAGAAATCTTTGTGGGAGGAGCTGATCAGGAACACGAAGAAGATTAAAAAAAAAAGATAGGAGAGAAGGGGCTGTTTCTTTAGACTGGCAGGGCCAGTTTATTCAGCTTAATATATTACGGAGCACTCGTGATGATTTTTTTGTTGTTGTTGTTTTTAAGTAGGGGAGTTAAATGGTCAAGAGCCCAGTATTTCTTTCCCCATATTTAGGGCGGAAAATCAGAGCTGGGGTGGGGTAAAGCTGAGTGCCCAAACCCAGCAATGTATAGCCCAGGTGTTTCAGGCATAGACCGTACTCCTAGCACTGTTGGTTGGCAGTAACATTTTGTGTCTTCATGTACGCTCTTGGTGCTTTCTGGGTCCCTTCTGAGAATAGTTCAGTGATAAGAGTGACAGCTAGCCATGAGTTAGCAATTTATGTAATTGTACGGTAGCTTACGGTGTGTAGCACCTCTCTTTGCCCTTCCTCTTTGCTCTTACTTAACGTGATGCGCTATAGTGACTTCAGACTGAGCCGATGGGCGCAAGAGGCCCTACTGGAAGAGGCTGTGGGTGGTTTTATTTGATGTCATGAACAATATATTTTAGTTATGATGTGCGCGGAAGATCAGCTTTCTGCGAAAGTGGGAAATGTGGAAGTGTGCTTTTGAGGGAACAAAGCTGTTTACCTACATAAACCTGCATGTACAATGCCCTTCTCTAAAGCAGTTTTAATAAAGTGTAAGTCAAGCTCTAATTTCTTGCATATTGTGAGAATATTTATATAGACAAACTTTTATTCAAGGCCAGACTAGCAGTCTTTTCATTTTTAAGTGCTTTCTTTTCCTAAGATGAGTGTTGGATTTTTTTGTTTGTTTGTTTGTTTTTGTGGGGAACTGTTTTAATGTCTCAGGTTTTAACTTATTAAAATTAAGTGGAAACAAAGCAAGGAATGGTTATGATTTTTTTGTAATAAAAATCTATGCTTTTTTATTCCAAACTTTAAAAAATATATATTTATAATATTAATTTAAAAGGTTTTCATGGGAAGTAAGGCAGAAAATAGATTGTAGCTGCCAATTGGATGTTTGTCTAGTGTCTATAAAAAAAAAATGAAAAAGAAAGGTGCAGTTACTTCTCACCTTCTAAAATTTCTTTGCAGAAGTGACTGCCAAGGTTTGAATGAAAGTAATTTAAACTCTTATTGTTCAGCCTAGATGTTTTATAAGTGAAAACACTGTCTTGTATCTATATACTCAGCATCTAAAGCTTTGCTTAAGTTAGGATTTTGAGTTTGCTAACGCAAATGGGATTATTTTTAAAAGTTTGAAATATAGATAACATTGAACAGTGTTTAAATATTGATTTAAAGCCTACAACTGAACTTCACCCATTTAGCTGAAGCATGTATTGCTTTTTCTATGCTAAAGTTCTGAATGCGTTAATTACCTTGTGTTAGCTAATACCATCTTGCCTTTTGTCTAGACAAGATTTGAAATCGTCCCGTTCACTACTGTGCTCCTTCAGAGACTCATGCTTGCTGCTGATGAGAACTAAAAACTTAATCTTATTAAAGCATATATTTTGTAGAAATTGGAAATATCTTGGTCACTACTAGGGAATGGTAAGTGGACTTTTGAAAGTAGGGTTTATAAATACTACAAGTGCTGCTCTTATTTTTTTTAGGTGAAGGAAACATTGAAAACCTTTGTAAAAAGCTTTGATTTTGGAGTCCTGAATGTCTTTACTAGTTTGATTTTAATGAATAAATTGTTGAGATGCAACCTACTTATATTGAACTGTGACAAAATTCCAAGTCACTTCAGGGGAATTGGAAAGTTTTTTTTTATGTTGTGTCAGATTACAAATGTATATGTGTTTTTAAGGGTATCTGATAATTAAAAGGTGAGGGCAGAGAAAGGCTTGTGCTTTTGAGATCAGTTTCATTATTTCAGTTATGCTTTGTTTCTGTATATGTGCAAAAAACTTTCTTAAAAAAGAAATGTTGGTTATTTTGATGAACTTTATACTAATGTATGTACATATTTAATGTAAAAATGTATAACAGAGTAATGTTGTCATAAACATTACATAGAAGAAACCTAGTGACAAAGTTTTCAGTGTTGTCTGAGCTCCCCGCTCCTATTTTTGTATCTTAAATGATGGCTTCAGTTAAGTGCAGAGCTGTATGTTACAGCATGTACTGGTCTGTTTACCACTGTCCTTCTTGCCCCCTGCTCATGGCTGCATGCTGTCCTCTTTCTCCTGTAATCCATCTCTGTTTGACCCCTCACTAAGCCAATTCAATTGGATAACCGAGCCACCTAAGTTTTTTCTGGGGTATCAAGAGCCTGCTCTTCGAAGGACCTGAAGAGTCAGGTCTGCTGTGAAGTGAGGGTGGGGAGTTGTCCGGCCAGCTATAAGCAAGGCTGAAGGAGGACTGATCAGATATGTAAAAGCTGTAGGATTTGCACCTTCTTGGCAGTGGCTGCTGAGCTGATTCGGTCTTAGCATGTTACACCAACTCCAGCAGTGAATTTGGCATTTCATATGTTCTCTCTTTATGTTAGAGAGATTAATATTTGAACACGTTTGTGGAAATTCTCTCTACCTTTGAGGCCAGTCCTGTAGTAAAGATGCATGTCTATGACTTCTCTTTTTCTATTACATAGGAATCGGAATTGCTGAAAGCGCAAATAGAGAATCGTAAAATAATTGCTTCATTGGCACCAACTAAAGGCTTGAGGTAAGATTAACTTAATTCTATTTTTTAATGTTCTGATTCACTCCAATCATGTGAAATGAGAATTGATTCTATTTTTTCTAAGATTTATGCTTAATTATATAAAAAATATAAACCTAAAATATATACATCTTTCTGAAATTAATGTTTCGTATGCAAAGGTCACACAATGAATGATCTATCCCACCTTGTCCTACGTAGAATAAAAATACATAAACCTAATCATTGCAGAAAATTGCAAACAGATTTCTTTTCCTTTAAAGTTGAGATTGGCTTGTTATGAACTTCCACTGTATATCTGAAAATTGCTATATGTCCCCAATAACTAGAGGGTTTTCTTTTCTATCGTATTTGGAGAAAAATGACATGCTGAGTGTCTTAAAATAGTTTAAACACAAATGTTTGTGGCTAATGAGCATAAGAGATTTTAATGCACATTCTGTGTGCTTACTTGAACACAATGAGTAAAAGCCATCTTTTCTGTTGTGTAAGTTTGATCCTTAATGGAAGGAGCAGTTTAAAGACATCAGGCAACACATTCTTCCCGAGAGAGAGAGAGAATTCTTTCTTGGTTCAGTTAAATGGCAAATTAGTGCAGGTTAAATTTTGTTGTTGCTGGATGAGTTTCAGCTGAGATCAGATCTCTCTGGGGCCTCACAGATGCTTGTGCTACCATGGTGAGGATAAGTGGTATGGCATAGGAATAACCAGTGATAGGGAAAGATATATATTTTTAAAATTTATTTTTTCTATTGCGCTTACTTGCACTTGCCTAAGTTTACTTAAATTTTGTTAATTTTATAAGATTTCTTGTTTGCTTTGTTGCTTGGCACGATTGAGATACCACCCCAAACCACCGCAAAAAAAAAAAAAAATCCTTTGTATATATAGTTCCTTGTGACAGAAAGTACTTACCTATTGAAAACAAAAGTTTGACTTGACAAGTTCCAGGCTTTTATGTATGTTTGCAATAT
Source organism: Tinamus guttatus (assembly GCF_059628265.1). NCBI lineage: Eukaryota > Metazoa > Chordata > Aves > Tinamiformes > Tinamidae > Tinamus > Tinamus guttatus. The sequence continues at coordinate 936,765 of NW_028288885.1, read as the reverse complement.
AAAAGCTAAGCATTTAATAGTTATTAAGCAAAAATGGCAAATGCGTAAACAATGATAACATATACGATCAATTGATAAACAATGATAGTTTTGGACATCGCGAATACTAAGGTCTGAAAATGCAATTACTTATTACCAGTTTACATTCAAAAGGTCATCTTATGTGACCTTTTTTTTAATAAGCCAGACATTCTTGAAAGAAAATGATATCAAGGCAAAGTTTTTATTAATTGGGAAATTTTAGACTGATCATGAAAGAAAGGAAGATAGGTTATGCTTTTTTCTTTATGGTTAATTATAAATATCTATTGCAGTTATAAATAACAATAAATTATAGTTTATTATTAGTTTATCTTACTTTGGGACTTCTTTATAGTCCTGTGTAGTTTTGATAGGTCATGTTCAGTTAAAAAATACTGAATTTTGTTATAAGCCATATTGTTTAGGTGGTGTTTGTAAAAATCCAGTCAACTAAGATTTTTAACAACAACTAGTTTAAAAAGTTAGCTTAACCTAAAAAGATTCATGGTGGACATATTAACAGGTGGGAAATCGGATTAGACTAATTAGGTTTAATACATATGGGTAAGAGATATAATGCTCCCGGCTCAGACTCTGAAGTGCTAAACAGAATTCCAGGGACTTTTACTTTGCTTATATAGAAGGTCGACTGTAGCAGGCTACCAAAGTTGGAAGGATTGGTGTATTGGAAGTGCAAGGAATCTATGAACTCACAGGTAGAAAGAAATGTTTTTATATGCTTATATAGGAAGTAGTTCAGAACTGGAATAAACAAATGCTAAGCCATTCTTTTTTTTTTTTTTTTTTTTAGTGGTAATACAGATGCATGGCTTGAGTGATCTTTTCGCTGCGAGGGAGAAAAAAAATCAGTTTTCATCTCCATGCAGTGGTTTTAGCCAAAATACTAGAAAAGTTGGGGATTTCACTTGAAAATAACTTTGTTATAAAACTTCCCACACATTTTAGCTTATAATCAAACTTAACTCTTCAAACTGTATAAAATTATTAGAAAATATACATCTAGCTCTTGATAACAAATGTGTAATCATTCATGTTCCCATTATTTCTTGCCATGTTTGCAAAAATGCTTTTTTTTCTCTAGCTACGTCTCTCCACTTAAAGGATCAGTTTTCTGTTAAACTTTTGAAACCCTACTGGCATGCTTTATGTCTTCAGATAAGCTGCTTGCTATAGCAGTGCTAAATAAGTCTTACATTCTTTAAACTGTGGTACATTGAGCTTTTGTGAGTTACTAGTAACCTTGAAGGTCTTTTGTTTGGGAAAATTCTGAAATTCCATAGTTCGTTCTTAATAATCTCATTTTATAATACAAAATTTTGCTCATTTGTACAATTTGCATGGACTCTAAATAGTTCTCTTCCCTTTCTTTTATTTATTTTTTCCTCCTCACTGCTTTTCCTTTGGGAAGGAGTGTATCTACTGGGAAAAATGGGTCGATCTAACTCTAGATCGCATTCTTCAAGATCGAAGTCCAGATCTCAGTCCAGCTCTAGGTCAAGATCCAGATCCCATTCTAGGAAAAAGAGATACAGGTAAATTGATATCTTACTGCATGAAAAGTTGGATAATGAATTGTTATTTGTCTGGAAATCTACTTTTTTCATTTGCATATTTCTGTGGCAGATGTTAGCCTGGGATTTTCTTTCATTTTAGACAATATGTAAATTCTCCTTATAATGTAGTTTCTTTTACTTTAATACTCTACTGCTTTGCTCTTTTCCTGTACGTCAAGTTTGAGATTGCTAACAGTTCTTCCTGATTTATGGGTTTTTCTCCCCTTCCTTCACCTCTTCTCCTCTTTCGGATGGTGTCTCTTATATCCAGTCTCTTTCTGTGTGATTTGCTCTGTATTTTTCTCATGAAACTTTTTTTCATGTGCAGTAAGATAAGGCTCAGCAGATAAGCTTTGTAATATCTTACTGATTGTAATTGCTTTCTCAGTTGCTTTCAACTTTTTCTTCATCTTTCTTACTAGTGGATATTACCAGCTTCCATAACAGGAGTAGCTGAATTGAATATTCGCTGCCTCATCAGCTGCTGCAGTCCATAGGCTGGCATATTAAATTAAATTGGTGATGTAAGTCCATATCTCATTCAGGCTGTGAACTGTGGTGGCTGAAGAACTGAAAACTGCTACTGAGTGGTCATCCGTAATAAAATCTTACGCTGTGCCACGGAGGCTGGTAATGTCTCAATGAGGTGATGCTGAATTCTAGAGTTTCACAGTCCTTTGAGTATAGGTGTGTGTGTTATAATCTGTTACGCAACAGGAAAATTAATAAAGGTAGATTGCTATAGAATTTAAGTTACCTTTAAGACCAGGTCTGCTTTTCTTTACCATTCAGACTGCATGCGAGTGAGCTGGGGATTAGTGTGTTGTCTGTCTGTTTGTTTTCTCTCCCTTCTCAATAGTCAAATGTTAATGCTTGCTTTTCAATTTTAGTTCTAGGTCTCGGTCGAGGACGTATTCGCGATCTCGCAGCAGGGATCGTGTTTATTCTAGAGATTATCGCAGAGATTACAGAAATAATAGAGGAATGAGACGCCCCTATGGTTACAGAGGAAGAGGTAGAGGGTATTATCAAGGAGGAGGTGGTAGATACCATCGTGGAGGTTATAGGCCTGTCTGGAACCGAAGACATTCCCGAAGCCCCAGGCGAGGCCGGTCACGTTCGAGAAGTCCAAAGCGAAGGTCTGTGTCTTCCCAGAGGTCCCGGAGCAGATCTCGTCGATCTTACAGATCTTCCAGGTCCCCAAGGTCCTCCTCATCTCGTTCTTCATCCCCATACAGCAAATCTCCTGTCTCTTCCAAAAGACGTGGGTCTCTGGAAAAGCAGGCAAAGAAAACTGAAGGGGCTCCTTTGCAAGATAGCCCTTTGAAAAATAAATCACAAGATGAACAGAAAGATACATTTGAACATGACCCATCCGAGTCTCTTGACGATTTTAACAAATCATCAGCAGCTTCTGGCGACATTTGGCCTGGCCTTTCAGCATATGATAACAGTCCAAGGTCACCCCATAGCCCTTCTATTGCCACCCCACCTAGTCAGAGTTCATCTTGCTCCGATGCCCCTTTGCTTAGCACAGCCCACTCAGCAAAGGACACACCTCAACATTCCCATTCCATTCAGCATAGCCCTGAGAGGTCTGGCTCTGGTTCTGTTGGAAATGGTTCTAGCCGTTATAGTCCTTCTCAGAATAGCCCATTGCATCACATCCCTTCAAGGAGAAGCCCTGCAAAGACAATCCCATCACAGAGTGCTCCCCGTGAGGAGGCTCGGGCACGTTCGTTTTATCCTGAAGCTGGAGATCAGGAAACTGCTAAAGGGGGAAAGTTTCTGAAAAGGTAAGAGTTGCACTATAAAACTCATGTTGTGTCTTAAAATGCTACTTAGGAAGTTTTGGCTAGATTTTCACCGCACCTTGGAAAAGGCAGTGTGTAGCACTGTTGAATGTTTTTTGAATGAATATTAATTTTAACTTAGTCCAGCTGAAAATGCATGCCTTTTTTCTCTTAAGACACTCTTGGCCATTAACTAGTAAGATAGAGATCTGTATGCTTCGCAAACAATCTGTTTGTCCCTTTCCTCTGCAGTATATTTTCTTATAGTCTGATAAGAAAATCTTAATAGGAGTAGTGCATCAGAGTTGCTTGCTTGACGAGGTGAATTCTGTTTAAGTACTGCAAGCTTTTAATGCTTTGTGTAGTTTGAAACGGAAATCTTCTGGAAACCAGTGAAAAAGCAGGTGTCATGCAATTTCATTATTAACGTAAACAGCATTCATTCCTAATTGCGCAGTGCAATATGACAACTTTGATGCCCTGCCTTGCATTACTTACGAAAGAGGGTAGGTGTTAGTATTCTTGACATGTAATTTTAGTGACATGAAAGGCAATGTTTAAACTTGAATGTATGTTTCCAGTTACTGTGAAGTTCTTAAACTTGTTCTTAAAATGTTAGTGGATGATGTTTGGTATAGTAGAAACTGGGGGGGAAAGTTGTAAAGAAAAAAAAAAAAAGGACATTAGACTGTCCCTTTCTGTTGCAACTTTTAGTTTAGGGGATTTATATAAAATGAACTATAAAGCAAAGCAGTCTTCTGTGCTAAAATAGATTTTTAAGAGATTTTGCATGTTTTTGTCCACTCAGTGATTTATTATATAAAAGTATACTGCTAGAACACCAAAAATATGAATTTCTGTGTCTTAAGGTGTATTGTAGCAGATAAATGTGCTAGGACTTTTGTCAAAATCTTTCGAAGATAAAACAGTGACTAAAATAAGCATTAATTTCTAAATGTGTTCCTGTGTTAGGTAAGCTGTTTCTTAAGGGTGCCCTGCTTGTGCACAGTGAATAAATTAAACCAGTGTCAAATTTTGGACCTCTCTTAGACATGTGCAGGATCTTGAAAACAATTTCTTTTTAATGGTACTCTTTTTACTAGAAGGAATTCAAAAATGAATTGCAGTCTGAACTGCCCAATTTTCTGACAAAATGACCAGTGTAAGAATATGTGAAATTGAGTACCAACTAAGAAAGAACAAACAAACAGTTTTTTTTAATAAACTCAAGTAGAGAATTTCTAGGTGTTCTTGCAGAAAGGCATTATTCTCTTCAAAGGCTTCAATAACATAAATGACTGCGTGCATTATTAATTCCATGCAAAAACTTAAATGCTAAGTTGCACTTCACAGTGGAACGTATTTTCTTCTTGTTGGTGTGGCATTGACACGAAAGAGAAATGCAAGTGATGAACTGGAATGAATGCAATCCAGAGTTACCAGTTTCTTCTTTGCTATCCACAGGTACACAGATGAAGAGTCTAGAGTATACCTGCTTGATAGGGGTAATACCAGGGAGAAGGAGGCCCAGAAGGAGAGAGGATCAGAAAAAGGGAGGACAGAGGGAGAAAGGGAATGGGAGGATCAGGAAGCTTTAGATTATTTTGTTGATAAAGAGCCCGGGAAAGAAAAGTTTAATGACTCTGAAGGGGAGGACACAGAGGAGACAGAGGATTATAGACAGTTCAGAAAATCTGTCCTGGCAGATCAGGGTAAAAATTTTCCTACTGCATCTCACCGGAATGCTGAGGAGGAAGGAACCAAATACAAATCTAAAATATCAATGAAGGGCAATAGAGAGAGCGATGGATTTAGAGAAGAGAAAAGTTATAAGCCTAAAGAGACTGGCTATGTAGTGGAAAGGCCTAGTGCAACAAAAGATAAGCACAAGGAAGACGACAAAAGTTCTGAGAGACTAATGATGAAGAAAGAAACTCAATCACCTGAGCAGGTAAAGTCTGAAAAGCTCAAAGAACTCTTTGATTACAGTCCCCCTCTACACAAGAATCTGGATGCGAGAGAAAAATCCACCTTCAGAGAGGAGAGCCCACTTAGGATCAAAATGATAGCCAGTGACTCCCATCGTCCTGAAGTTAAACTCAAAATGGCACCAGTACCTCTTGATGATTCCAATAGGTAAATTCTTCCACTTTAAGTGTAGTTCTTCACTTACCTGCACTGGCATGGCTCTTCATTTAAACTATTGGTTTCTGTTTGTGTGTCTGTCTTTTTGTTATTGTTGATACATTTTAGACCGGCATCCTTGACTAAAGACAGGCTGCTTGCTAGCACACTTGTCCATTCCGTCAAGAAGGAGCAAGAGTTCCGATCCATCTTTGACCACATTAAGTTGCCACAGGCCAGCAAAAGCACGTCAGAGTCATTTATTCAGCACATAGTGTCCTTGGTTCACCATGTCAAAGGTATGTATTGAATTTACTGTGCCAAATACACCCCCCTGACAACTACATTTAAGCCTGTTTCATATCTTTAGTACAGAAAGATTTCAGTCGTCTTTTAATGTTGGCTTAGTCTGACTTTTACGTTTTGAGCTACACACAAAAATAATTGGGAAAAATAGCAGCTGCAGAAGCAGTAACACAGTAACACTTACGAGATTTATTGAGTCTAAATAGTGTAAAAAGTTTTTTGCCTTTTTTTTTCTTTATTTTTTTACTGGAGTTAAAACATGCTATGTTGATCAGTCCTCCAGTTTAAGTTAATAGTTTTAACATCTAATGCAATATTAAGCAGTGCAATTTGTGTTGACAGGTGTCTTTTGTATTATTAAATACAATGGCATCTCTTATGGGGCACCTGCAGAGCTCATTTCCTAGTGCTTATTAGAGATTCCTTTCCCCAAAAAACAAAAACACTAATGAAACTTGTGGTCTGTGTAGTGTTACAATACGCTATGAAATCTCACTACGAAATCCCATTTTAGTCTTATTTGACAGTAGTAGTGCTGGAGACAGGAATACTGGTTGTAGGAACTTGGCAGTAGCTAAATAAATCTAGACGAATTACATATATTTTCTGATTTAACAGTAGTGACAGTTGCTTGCTATCATTAAATTCAAACATTATCTTAGGAAAATACCGATAAAGTAGATGTATTTTGTTTAGGTCATAGATACTAAGCTTTTTGTTTGATGACTTTGATAATTCTTTTAAATCTTTTGAGCACATCTAGAGAATTCTTTAAATGAGCATCAAATGTTTTTATATAGCATTTACTTTTTCACTGAACTGTTGTCTTACTCTTGTGCTTGATTTACTGAAGTAATATGGAAGAACTTGCTGGTGAAAATAATTCCACTGCATCAGGGTACAAAGGGGAAATGTGGAAATGCTTAGTTAAGTGCCTAGTTTCAGTATGCCTGTAAGCATTGTTTCTAAAGATGCTTAGCTGCTAAAGTTGCAAATAACTTTGTACTAAAGGTATATACTAGAATTTCCATTTTGTTGCCAAGATAACTAACTTTAGGTGACTACAGGCAAGCGATCTTATGGATTGTGAATTACTTGCAAAGAGGAAAGTGATAATATTTAATCATAGGTTATACTAGATTTTAAAAAATCCTTGCTGGGATATATGTTTTCATAATGAAATCATTATACTTTTAAGTATCTCTTTAATTGATATGTGAAAGATTTAAGGCTTGATTCAAGAGAGCTTCTGTAAATGCTGGCTTATATGGTACATGTCTAGGCTGTAGGTGAATAATAGTCCTGAAACTCGCATGTTGATCACAGAATGCTTAACTTGTTTTTCTGTAGATGTTTTTTTGTTAAATTAAAGAAAGAACTGGTAAATATATATCACTTTAACAGCCTACCTGGTCAAGCTACTTGGTACATAAAGTTATCGCTGTTTCTGAAGGGAGAAACTCTCTATACGTTTCAAATTTACTGTGGTCTATGATCAGATTTTAGTATCTCTTGACAAACTGAAGTTATGTTCATTATTGGTGTGATGCGACCAGTCTGAACAGCTCTTTGTTAATGTAGAGCTGAAAATGCCCAGTGATGTTTTCTTTTTCATTATAACTAGGTCCTGGAATGTGTTTTGAAATGGCAAAATCCATGTTACAAAAGTAAAATAGCTGTTGAAAGATACAGATGCCAAACAGGCAAAGTTGAACCTTCTGTCTTCCTGGCAAAAATGGCATAAAAACAGAGTTGCTAGCTCAAATTCCTGTGTTTGATGGAATTATGATTGAGGCACTACCCTTGTAGTGGCCGTTTCAAGTTTTAATGGTTGGTTATGAGACAAATGCTGGATGCCGGGCGGTAAGTTGATACAGATGTATGTTGACCTGTTAAGCAGATAGCTTGCTTCATATGTAACATTTCATAGTTCATGACTTTATGTATTTCTATATTACATTTAAACACATTTGTTGAGCCGGTTTAAAAACCTGAGTTTTGCTGTTGCTAACTTAACTATCTCTGAAGGGAAGAGAAAATTTGTGAGAGAAGCTGTCAGGTTTGCCAAGATGCCAGATGCTTAAGTAGATCTGTTTGCATATAGGAGTGTTACTTGTCTTGAATGGTTTATCATCACAACTTAAAATCAAGGAATTTTATACTTTTTAGAAATTACTTTTTAGATCATTCGTGTAATTTACTGAAACATTCATTGCTTAATATTGTCACTAAATTCTGTTTTAAGTTAAAGATGAGATGAATCGTAAAATGTGCTTTTTGCTGTTATTCATGGCGCACAGTAACTCCATTTTCTCATATGGGCAAAGGATAAAGTAACTTAAGATAATTTCTCTTTTCTTATTGTTAGAGGAAAAAATCACTGAAAAGAAGCAAGTCTAATCAGTAAATCATGCTTGAAGTAGGTGTAGTACAGTCATGGCATTGTTATAAGCAGACTTGCCGTGATGCTGTGCACTGTTGCGTGTCTGAAATACAGATAATGTACAAGTAGAGAGAACTCCAGATTTGCTTGTCTTTCTGATATATTTATGAAAATAATATGTTTTTTGCCAGCTACATGCCTTTCTGTCAGGAGTAGAATACCTGTATCAGTTGAATTAAACTAATGAGACAGTGTTTCTCTATTGTAACCAACAGAGCAATACTTCAAGTCAGCTGGAATGACCCTAAATGAGAGGTTCACTGCATATCAAAAAGCTACCGAAGAGCACTGCACCCGGCAAAAGAGCCCAGAAATACATAGGTACATATTAATTGTATATGTAGATGCTTTCTGTTTCAAATAATGTTATCTGCTAATATTTCATTTGAGAATTCCAAAACCCTTTTCCTAATCTGTGTGGAGTAATCGTCAGTTTCTATGCAAATAGAAAACATCTTAAGCCAAAGAAAGTCTTCCCTGGAAAAACTGCTCACTCGAGCCAATTCTGGCTTCATCCGTAGCTTTGTAACAGATGCCTTCTCTGCCTGTCTTACTGGGAGCGTATTTATTTTTCTCATACGCAGTGCTCAAATATTGAAGGGCATATGTTTAGAAGATGAAAGAAAATCTAGTAATGTATCTTGATTCTCAAGTGTGAAATGGACACCTTAACTTCTTCAGTCTTTGTGTGTGTTAGTTTACAGCTGTATTAAAAAAAAGTTCTGAGAACCTGGAAGGTAAGGGGATAAGTGTGCAGATGTAATTTCTGGTAAAGTGCTGTAATTATGTAAGGGTGTGTACTATATTTGCTCATGCTCATGTTTGTGCTCATGTCAGGCTGTATTATCTCCATATTGTCCCCTGACCATGTAGGAAATAATGTACCAGGTAAGTATTTCCACTGGGTTAAACTGTGGCATAATGTTGGTTGAGTACTTGGGGTATGTGAGGAAACAGACTACCTATGTTTCCTATCTTTTCAGAATTTCTCCTTAAAGCTTTTCATATCTTTAATAAGCTAAAATATGGAAATGAAACTGCATGTTTTGTGTATTTGTATTTTCAGCATATTTCAGAGGAAAATCAAGATTTTCCATTCTGAATGTAATTTTATAATCTATTCTGATACTGGGGCTTTTATATTCAGAAAGGTTGTTCTACTGCAAACATGCCTTTTTTTCCTCAGATTTCTTTTGGGAAGAAATCTCTGAAGCCATAAACAGTCACATACATATGTGGCTAGACACTGCTTTTATTTTGCATTTAGGAGGATTGACATCTCTCCAACTGCCCTGAGGAAGCATACCCGTTTATCAGGTGAAGAGAGAGGCTTTAAAGAAGAAAGTCAAAAAGTAGGTTCTCAGTAAACTTCCATCTGTATTTCTAATCTTAATTCAATGTGTTTCCCTTCGAATTTGAACTTCATATATATAAGTATGTATAAATACAATGTAAGTCTTCCAAAAAGACAGGAGTTTGTAGTGTATTGAGTACTTGGGTTTACAGATTTATGGCAGATTTATAAATTTACACTTTTTTTTTTTTTATCCTTGACTTTTGAGTAAGGCATACCGGCAAGAGATCAGTTTATTCAGTGTGAGATTCTACTGTATTGGTCAGTAAGTCGGTCTTGTGTTGGCTTAGTGGGAACACCTCGCTCAAAAGTTAGTTTCTTAGCCAATTTCTAGCTTAGCTTTCTCTTTTTAGACCTAAAAATTGCATGTAAATGGCTTTAACTAGAAGTCAACTTACATGCCAAGGAGCCTCCTGACAAGTAGGTAATTCCTATCTTGTCTTTTGGGAAGTTAGAAGTATAATTTGCCTTTTAATTTAGATTGCCTTCTGAATGTTTAACTTAAAATCGTGTTTTTGCCACATTTTCCCTTGCAGGGAGACAAAAAATTACGGTGCGACTCTGCTGATCTTCGGCACGACATTGACCGCCGTAGAAAAGAGCGAAGCAAAGAACGAGGAGACTCAAAGGGTTCCAGGGAATCCAGTGGGTCAAGAAAGCACGAGAAAACTGCAAAAGATTACAAGGATTACAAATCTTACAAAGATGACAGGTAAATGTTTGAAGTCACAGTGTAGGTTTTTAGCTTCTAATTAGCTTTTGTAATTGTAAGCTTAATTGCTTTCAATTTTCAATGTATAATGGAACATTTAAATTTAAACAATTAAAATTATTTGTTTTACAGCAAAAATGTATTATCTGTCTTTTACACGGCTTATGGTGGATGAGGACAAAAACTTTGGAATAGCAAGCTAACACTGAAAAAAAAAATGACAAATTAATCTGTCCTATTATCCAGGCTACATCAGGAGGTTGGACTTCAATGCAGTACATTTCTATAAACAGTTTGTGTAAGAACTTTGGTTCGTTATGCTTGATTCCGCACTTTTTCAACTCATAACACCCAGAATATGAGAGTTTTACTGATGGTTAGGTTTAACATGGGTGAGAGGGGAGTATTTATTTTCTTTCTAAAGCCAGTGGGCTGCTTTAAAGACAAAGATGTTAGCATGTTTCAGTGGATACTATGTAGCAGTGGTAAGAGTTGCTTCAGGTATGACTGTCCTTTGGATATTCATAAAAATCTTGTAAAGTGGGTCAAATTAGTGCCACTAGAGGGTTACAGCAAGTTTTACTCTAGTGTTGTTGTGTTTTTTTGTTTGTTTTTTCCTTCCTGCTTTATAGTAGGTATACAATGAATTTTTACTTTTTCTTTGTTTTTCCCATTTCTTTTCTGAGTTTGGTATCCACATTATTTTAAACCACTGGCTAATTCTGTACAGGCATCTCTATAGGGAAGCCCAGACCATATCTACTTCTCAACAGTGTGCAAACTGAATTATGTAGTTATTGTGAAAACTTTGCCTTGAGGGTTTTTTTTTGCCTTTGGCTTCTGTTTCTTCTGCCTCAAAAGAAAGGCAGTTTTTAAAAGAAATAATAGCAGAACCTGTTTATGGCATCAAATCTTAGAAAAACTCTTTGCAGTTTGCAGACTGCTGTGTTCCAGCTTGCTAGCAATAATGTACATGTATATAAATGTGTAAGAGGAGGATGGAAAGTGAAGTTATACTTTAACATCTGAAATATGTAACTGATATGTGACTTTATAACCAGAAGGGGGGAGAGATTGGTTTTTTTTTCCATAAAATAGAAAGAGACCCCTTTTTAGTATAGTGTATTACAGACTATAGTACTTTTAAAACAGCACACAGTATATCTTTTTATTTTTCAGTAAACAAAAAAGAGAGCAAGACCGTTCTCGATCCTCCCCATCTTCTCCATCTTCTTCCTCATCCAGTTCTCGAGAAGAAAAGGACAGCAAGAAGGAGAGAGATGAAGAATTCAAAACCCACCACGAACAAAAAGAATATTCCAGTTTTGTGGGAGTCAACAGGCCAAGAGGAACCTTTGTGAGTTGCCCTTCTCCTATTCTTCCCCTAAATTATGAATGAAAGAATAGTATGACAAAACAAGAGAATGTCTCTGTGACTTTTTTTCATGTTGCTGAATGTGAGTTCTCTGAGACACGTAGCTAACTTGCAGACAGGTGTGGTGTGTTTTTTTTTTTTTTTTTTTTTCCTCCTCTTCCTTTTTAAATACTTTCCAACAGCAGTTATGTTTGGTATGTAAAGGTGTAATGAATTAGTTGTAGAGACAAAGGGTGGGAAAAAAATTTCCTTGCTTTTTTGCAATTTTAATTTCCTAGGAGAATCTTAAATTTGACTCCTTTATAAATAAGTCCTAGGATGTATTACCTCTCACTTCCTGCAGTTTCTATTTTTCCCATCATTTCAGGTTGATTTTTTTTCCTCCTTTCAGTAGATATCTGCAGCTTGTTGTTAAATAAGTGCCACATAATTAAATGTACACAAACCTTGAGACAGCTGTATTAGGGCAAGAAGATGAGATGCTCCCTGCTGTTTTTCAGTGTGTTCTCTGAATGGCCTCAGCCAGCAAGAGCGAGTGTTCCAGTTAGCTCAGAGATGTATTTTGGCATTGTGATTTCAAGGTGCAGTATTGAGCACCATGGCTTCAGACAATGTTTTAAGACACTAGTCTATAAAAGGGTGAAAATCGCATGCTAATGCAGTTTACTAATATATAATTGGGAAAAGTAAAAGCATTAGGAAAGACGAGGAAGTGGTAGTGGAGCCCTTGTAAAGATGAGAAACAAAAAACGAATGATACCTTAAAAATAAATTCTACTTGCAAGGAAAGTGTCGCGCAGCCTGACTCAATGGGCAAGAGTAATTTCATATTTTTTCAATTCTTCATGTAGCACATAGTTAAGACTAAACAATGCTAAAAGGCTTTGCTTGGTGCAGATAAGCTTGATACAAATATACACTGAATTTTGTTTTTAATCATGTAGAGGAATGTTTTGAACTACATACAAGAGTGTGTTTGAAATGCACCTAGATTGTGCAATGTTGACTTACACTTTGCAACTTGCATCTAAAAAGTGGAAATTCTTGGTGGGAAAACTCAAAGCTAAAAATTACTATAACAATCAAAATATTTTCTAAATGAGAAAATAGGAAAAATTGTGTAATTATACTGAACACATTTGCTGTGTGGCCTAAACGTTTAATCCTTTAGTGATGTAGCTGTCAAGTATGACAATGTCAGCACGATCCTTTTAGGAGAATAAGCTAGTAGCACCGAGTTAAAACAAGGTGAGTAGAAGAAAAGTTTTGTAATTGCTGGAAAGCCTTACTGCTTTACGAAGACTAAACTGAATGTATTGTGAAAGAGATGCTGCTCTACATATAATTGAGATAGATGTGAATTGTAAATTTAATAAGCATCTGCTACTTTTGACTGCTGGTAACTGCCAGTGCTGCCTGTGCAAAAATAAGTCGCCAGTGTTCCAAAATCACACACACATTCACACTCACAGACTCATCAAACAACTGTAGCAGAACAAGAGAACCTAAACAGATAGGCAGGCCAACCCGGTGTCTAAAAAGCCCTGTTTAAGATTACAGACTGGAGAGGATTGAAAGATATAAACCGACTAGTCTAGAAGTGTCACTGTGACAAAGACTAGTAGGTAGTATATCCAGTAAATGCTGCTTTTTTTGTAAAGAGTATTTCTCAGTTTGCAACAGAAACCACTTGTTTCATCCCTCCTTGTTGAGAGGGAATGGCTGAGTGGATAGGAGAGCTTCTAATGGAAGTGAAGATTTCATATTAAATTGGCACTGATTCTTTTCACTAATGCTTAGTAATACTTAATTTGAGGATTTTTGTACATAATAGCTGTGCATATTATGAATAGCTTTGAAGGAGAAATACAGAAATAAATTTATTTTAATCACATAGCTTTTAATATCCATCTCCTAAAGCAATTTGTCTGTAAATACTCTGAGTATTTACTTCCCTTTTTCTTTTTTTTTTTTTTTTTTTCTTCTTCCTGGAAGATAACTTCAAAGACCTTAGATCCTAAAAGGAAATCCAGTCATAGGAAGTGCTGAGCTCATTTTTTATAGTTTTGTATTCTGTCTTTGCTTTGTTTCTGCATCCTTTTTATTGCTTATTATTCTACTCTTTGTACCCTGATTTTGTAAAAGTTCCAAAGCTATTGGAAATCAAGCATTTAGATTTTTCTCTTTTTGGACAGTTTTCTTTAGGTAATTACCTGTTACTTTCTAAATAATTCTTAAAGCAATTCTTTCTTTCCCTTTTAAAATAGTTTGCCTGCACTATATTAATAGGTCTTGGGACTTCTTTACTGGACTGCTTCTTTGTCTATTCCAAAATACTGTTAAAGATGTCCTGTATAATTCTGCATTAGAGAAATAAGTGTGGGAACAGGTGTGGATAATACTCCTTTTAAGTTAGTTAATTGCTTCTTTTTGATCAGTGTTTTATGGACATGCTTATTGTTTCCAAATGAAATTAATTTCCAGCCATACTGTTTTGTAGGTACATCTGAAAATCTTTCATTAGTGGCTGGTTTTGGAAAGCATAGTCTCTAGTAACCACAAGTCTACACTTGTATACAAGTAACACTCTCTTCCCAAGCTAACCTTTCTTTTCCTTTTAAAGAGAGCTTATCTAGATGAACTGTCAATGTTTGCCACAAACTAAAGGTGTCCATTCAGAGGAAACTCAGTGTACTACTTTTTAGCATATTCTGAGTCAAGTGACAATATATTTTCTTTCTTGCTATGAAATTACTTTTTAACTGAATATTTTAACATCCTGCTAATTCATTGTGAAGAAGCATATTTAAGACACCTAACTCCAAGCATTGTTACTTCCTATAGTATATATTTTCTGAGTAAGGCACTTAGGGCAAATTAAATCTCAAATGAGATAAGTACATTGTTGAATATCAATTGAGAACATTTTATGAGTAACAGGTGGACACACTTACCTAGCATTGAATTGTTCATACATGTTTATCTTAGAATTACACTCATTCAGTCCCATCTGCATGGGATTGAATGACTCCATAAATGACAGGACTTTTTTTTTTTTTTTTAGATCTTGCAAAGCTTTTCTTTCCCCTCCTTATATCTAATGTCTCTAGCTATTTTTGCCTGTGAACAGCTTTAGAAGTTCTCTTCTGACTTTGTTGCAACAGACTGTTTTTACCAGAAGTCAAAGGAGATTTTTTTTTTTTTTGGTGGTTGTGGGTAAATTTATACCAAAATTCAAATGTGTTTCAGATCTTAAGCTTAAAAGAATCATTATCTCAAATGCTTGAATACATTACTTAGTTTTAAAAATCAGATATTACCTTGATTTACAATTATGTATGTTCTATTTGAGAACAGAAAAGCATTTTGAGTAATACAGAACTTGACTTTTTGCTTTGTGGCTCTATATGAATGGATTAAATAACATTTTCGTTAATCAGTTTCGAATTAGGGGCAGAGGAAGAGCCAGAGGAGTTTTTGCTGGAACAAATACTGGTCCCAGCAATTCAAATACTACTTTTCAAAAGAGACCGAAGGAGGAGGAATGGGATCCTGAATATACTCCAAAAAGCAAGAAATATTTCTTGGTGGGTGTGGAGAACTCGATATCTTACGCATGCATTTGTTTTCTCAGAGTGCGTTTTATATCTGCTGTGAAGGAGACTGTTTCTACACTCATGATACTTCTCTGACTGTAGCTGTCAATGCCTCTAGGTGTATAAGCATGAGAGCATCAGGATTCCTGTAGTGCTGGGCTCTGCTTCTCTTGCATCCTTCTGCAGCAGGCTGGCAGTAACGGAAGATGGAGAGAGAATTCATCCTCAAACTCTTTTTAACCAGTGAGCTGGGGAGGAAGGTAGACTGAGCCTAAATTATTAAAAACAAGTTTAAAAGCAAGCAGACTAGCACTGTTAACTGCGTTTATTTCTAAATGGCACTGAAGCTTTGTCTGTGTCACTCTGGAAATTTGCAGAAGTGAAAGATCGGGAAAAGCTGAAAATATTTGCGAATGGATGTGTAGGCTGTCTCTGTTACTAGCCCTGCTGCTCTCAGTTAAGTAGTGCAATAGTCATTTAGAAAAAACAAACTAACAAAAATCATCTCCCTCCTGATAATAAAAGGAAGGCTTTCAATATAACTATCCAGTAAGTAATTTAGTATACTGAATAGGTAGCCTTAGGTAGCCTCTGTTCCAGCTGACTTTATCCTAACAAGATAAGCTGTTAAGTAGATCCTTTTACCACTGAAAAGAAGGTTAGATAGGGAAGATTAGAACTTCCCCTATGGCACTGTTTTTATTTTTCTCAAATATTTTAGCAGGTATTCTAAGTGTGATTATAGTCAGGTTGTTTATACAAAAATGCTCCAGTAATAGCTTCATAAGGAACTTGAATACTGTATGTGTATATGTATTCTACTCTCTCTCTCACACATACAGTATTCATATGTCTATACATGTTCATATATCTATATATGTAGAGAGAGAGAAGAATTATACATATAAGCAAACATATAAGTAGAGAGTATTAGAATACAGCTATATTCATTAAACTAGGGCTATTAGTTGGTAAAATGCAATGTCCAAAATAAGAAAGTTTGTATACTTTTAAAAATGGGTATCATTCTGAACAGGACACCTAGGAATTACAGCATATTTTGTATTAAAATTCAGAACACTTTCTTCAGAATTTAAACTCGGTTCTTCTTAACCTGTAACTATCTATCTAGTACACTGGAAATTGTTGTATGATCCTTACTTGAAGTTCTAAATTCATAGCCATCCTTCCAGAACAACTGTACCGTGATGGTATGAAGGAAAAGTTGTATTATTAAAAACATACAGGATTGTAAATTTGTTCAATATTTAGCAGACAGAGTGGATGCAAATTAAGAGCTCTCAAATTTGCTTATAATTAAATAGCTTTTTTTTTCCTTAAACCAACAAACTTCAACATTCTTCATTTAGTTAAATGTGAAGAGTAAAATAATTGTTTGGTACCTAGTTGTAAAGAATGTCATGCCACTGGAGTTTTCTTTATAGTATGTGTTCAAAACATTCTAGTTAAATTCGTGAGTTAGCTACTGCTGACTCTCTTCTTTCAAATAAGTTAACTAACAATCAACTTGCTAACCCATAAGCCATGGAAGGAGATGTGATGATACAGAACAAATGAACTAATTATAGCTGTGTCTTTCTTATTTTAAATTAAAAATATATATATTTTTATTCTGTATAACTGCTAATAAACCACTTGATACAGGTGCAGTATGTGTTTAATATAGCTCAGGTTTATTTCAAAATTGCAGTTAAAATGTAGACACTGAACCAAGTGTCCCTCTAAATATAACTCTCTTCAATAATAGTTTATAATGTTCTTGTAATTGTAAGATTTATCAAATTGTGTAAAGGCTGTATTTGATAGCAAGATAGCAGACCTGAAGCTTACTGACTTTAGTAAGTAAAAGTTGAGTTATACTAGTTAAACTTAAGTAGTCAACTAGTTTAAAATTTGCCTTACTTCAAATGGGTAAAGCAGGATTTCTGAATACTATTTTCTGCTGTCTTTCATTAAGAAATATAAAGAAGATTAGTAGCTTTGCACTGTTAAAATAAGATAGTCTTTTTAACAGCATGTGCACAGAGCAGAAAACACAGATTTACTGCTTGGAAATAATGAGGAACCTCTTATTTGCTCTTTCTATCTTCAGTTGTAAGAACACTGTTTTTGTTACCTCAACCATGAGAATTTGAGTAGACTCTCAGCTAGTAAAGGCTGTTAGATTTTTTTATGAAGTTATTCTTAGCTGTAACACTGAATCATAAAGACATCCTTCATATTGTAACCTAGAGGTTGTGATCTGAACTATTAAAAAACTCTGATCGCTTTTGTATGTATAGCCTATATTTTATATGAAATGCCAACATTTAAAGAGGTGCATAAGTTTTTTAACCTTACTCTTTGCATTATTATTGTAGCACGATGACAGAGATGATGGTGTAGATTATTGGGCCAAAAGAGGAAGAGGCCGTGGTACTTTCCAGCGTGGCAGAGGTCGCTTTAACTTCAAAAAGTCAGGTAGTAGTCCAAAGTGGACACATGACAAGTACCAAGGAGATGGGATTGTGGAAGACGAAGAAGAAACAATGGAGAACAATGAAGAAAAGGACAGGCGCAAAGAAGAAAAGGTACACAGTTCTGTTGGTGAACTGTAGATGAGGTTCATTTGCAGTATCCCAAATAATTGAGTTTGGGGTTTTTTTTTAGCTTTGTAACTGACAGTTTACAGAATTGCTTTCTTTCTTTCCACAGGAATAACCCTGGAAAAAAGTTCTAGCTGAAAAAGCAGCTCTTGCACCACCCACACAGCATTTTTAATATGTTTTTTGTTGTCAATGAATGTAAGCATTTTACTTAAATTTTACTGTTGGAAAGTAGTTTAGAGGGATTGTTTTTGTTTTAAGCCTTTAGAAATCTTGATATAGTAAACTATGTTAATGATCGTACAGGTAGAAAGTAAAATATTTGTAACAACTTTTAAGAAATTTTACTGTTTGTTATATGCAGTGTAATTCTGCTTTGTCCAAATATATGGTCAAGTACAACTCAGTTTTGATTCTTCCTCCATGTCTGTGTTTTATTCTGAAGTAAACTTACAGCTCTGCATACCTGGAATGTTGAGGATCATTTATTTTATAAATGGATTACTAAATGTGTTGCCTTTCCTTTAAAAAACAAAACAAAAACACAAAAAAACCCTGCAACTGGTCGGTTATATTTGTGTGAGTTTTGCGCGATGTTGATCTCATACGTTAAGTTAACAAGAATCAGGTTTACATTCTGTTAAATGATAGAAGTTAAACCAGGGTTATCATGCCAGAGCACAGCTTGAGCTCTGTCATTAAGAGCAAAATATTCCTTAGCTTGAAGAAGACGTATGTGTATAAATACTTAAGGGAGTTCAAAGTATATTATTTCTTTAGCTTTTGGGGACTGTGTCTTTAATAGTTTGGCCAAATTACAACACTCACCTGGCAACTGCATGAACAAGTGTAAATGATGCAGGAGGAGAGGAGGTTCTCAAGAGTCCCACAAGGATCTGCCCTGGAGTCTGTGACACTGAATGATCTGGAAAGGGGGATTAAAAAATAGGTGACTCTGTATTTTTTTTTTTTTTTTTTTTTAATAAAAAAGCTTAACGTATATCCCTTCAAGGCAAACACTCACAATTTTATGTTTACAACTGGTAGCTGCAAATTAGCTTCCACTAGGGAATCATTTGGAATAGTTCTATAAAAAAGTCAACAGCAGTGAGTAGCAAATGAAGTAGGAATTACTTGGCGCATTGCAGTGGTTGAAAGAGGAGGGTTGGAAACTTTAGTCCCTGCCTTCAAGGAGCTGTGCAAGAGCCCCTGGCAGTGGGGGAGCTGTTGCTGGCCTGACCCTTAAAGGGAAAGAAATCGAGGGGTGAGGAGGGCACAAGGAGAGGATGGAGGCAGTTGTGCCCGCACAAACCAAATAAGTAAGCAACAAGTCTCCCTTTGCAATGCCTTTGCATTCAGCCAACACCAGCAGTGGTGCCATCCTGGGCACAGAGGTATTCTTGGGAGTTTCCTCCACGGGGAAAGCTGGCCCACGACTCCCCACATTCATGTGGCAGCAAGATGGCTTTTGCAAGTTCTCCTGGTGCCTTTCTGGCTCAGCCAGAAAGGGGGAGTGGAAGCAAACCTGAGGACCTCATCAGTGTGTGGGGTGAGCAGCATGAGAAGCGCTTTGTACCCACAGAAAGCCTTGAGGGAAGGGGGCTCTGAAAACGGCAGGAGCTTTGGGAAGGACACCTTAGCTCCCCTGAGGAGGGCCCTGAGAAGGGCTCTCGGGAAGGAGGGAAAGCCGGCACAGCAGCTTTTCTCGTCTTCCTTCCCACGGGAGGAGCTGTGGCTGCCTCTTCACACCCTTCCCAGTCCCTCACGGCAAGGCCATGGCAGCAGCTGGTCTCTGTGTGGCAGCAGCCGAGAGCCCCATGCAGCTCTGCAGAGGCTGGGCCCAAGGCTCTGCTTCCAGCGCAGCTGCTCCTCATTAGTCAGGATGTGGTGTGGGGAATTCTACCTTGCATCTTTGTTCTGAATGTTTTGAGCCAAGTGTGCAGAAGGGCTCCTCTTTTCATTCCTCCTCAGGCGCTGCCGGCGAGTCCGACGCTGGCTCCGCAGCTGCTCCCACGGCTGCGAGGGCCTGGCAGAGGCTGGCCCCGGAGCGGGTCCCGGTGCCAGCTGAGGAGGTGCTGGCCCGGCCCTCGTAAGCAGGAGCAGCGCGCGAAAGGGCTGCACAGGCTCCATGCGGCTGCGGGTGCCGTGAGCGCACTGCAGCCCCGGCAGGAGCCGTACACACGAATGGCTGTGCGAGCTGCCCATCCCTGCGGGGAAATGCGGCTCGCTCCAGCGTTGGCACTGACATCTGGTGGCAATCGGCAGGAAGGCCCGCTAAAATCTCCTGAAAGGTTGTGCCGGCCTTCAGGGGCTAATCCACCTTAAAGGATGTGGTAAACCGGAGTTCTTTAGGGCAGAAACCTACAGTGATAGCAGCATGCAGGGAAGGAGTAGCCCAGGGCCTCCCTGCATGTGACCTTTGCCACTGAATGTCACTCATGAAGAGAATAACACCTGGTACAAGATGAACCTGCAGGCTTTTTGTTGTTGTGCTGGAACCAAGGAACCCTGAAAAACCCTGTCTCTCTTACCTTTAGCTAGTTATTCTCTCTGTACACAAAAATCCATAAAAAATCAGGAAATGAAACGCACACATGAAGGGAATGAACGCACACACACACTTGTGACTGTAACAAAACCCCAGTGAGAGACAAATCATGGGAATGTAAACTTGAGAACATGATGTGTTTCAGAAGCAGTTTCAGCGACCACCACCATTTATCACCATTGTGTTGTGGTTTCTGCACTTGGTGGCTTTCAGACTCTGGGCTACCCAGGGACTCCCCACAGGCAAGAGTTGGCTGAGCTCTGCCCTTCCTCCTGGAGAGAACTGGACAAGAAGTGCCAAGAAACCGGGAGCCTGTGTCTCCCCACGCTGGCACAGCACTGAACTGAGGGACGGGCGCCCGTGGCTGGGGTCGCATCGGGAGCCGCCAGGACACATGGTGATGTGGTGGCTGGGCTGGGGGCAGCTCCGGGGGCCACAGTCTAGGGGCTGTGGGCAGAAAGGGGAGCCCCTTCGGCTGCCCTGCATTTCTAGATTCCCATGGGGAGCTGTGGCAGGGCGGCTGGTGGGGCCAGGATCCAATCCAGAGGCTCTTCTGTGTGCTGCTCTGGAGAGCTTCCCAAAGCTGGAGGAAGTTGGTCCCTTGCAGTGTGTTTGCTCTAAGCCAGGGCTACTCCTGAGCACTGGAGAGCCTGACTTGCGTCCCAAGTGTCTGCAAGAAAAGCACTTCTGCCATGTAAATAAAAAGAAAACATACAGCAGGTTTTCACAAGAAGACCCTCTCCCGCGGCTTCCTTGGGAGCAGGGGGCCCTGCTCACCGCCCGAGGGCACGAGCTGTCTGGTTGCAGCCTGCCCGCATGCTCCTTCTCCCAGGCACTGCTCTTCTCAGGCCAGCTCCTCTCCTGCTCTGGCCCTTGGGGTCCTGGCAAGAGCCGCAGCCAGGAAACACCCTCCGCTGAGGCCGCAGTGCCCCTCTCCTAGGAAGCCACCGCTGGGGCAGCAGCACCCTGTGGGAACTTCTCTGCACACCCACCGGGAGCTGCTGTTCTCCGGGGCTGCGTCTCCACTCATTTCTTCCCCAAATGCAGCCTGCAGGCTCTCCCAACAGCGACTGCGGCTGCCCTGCTGCTCAGTCCCCTCAGCTGCTGCACAGAGATGTCAGCCCACCCCAAGGGAGCTGCTGTACCATAGAGGCGCATACGCGTAGGGATGAAGCACGTTGTGCCGAGTGTTTGCGAGAGAGACCAGGAGCAGTCCAAGTGCCGCGCCAAAAACTGCTTTTTGCAGAGAAACTCCGTGGAATTTAGTAGTGAATTTCCAGATAACTTTCTTGAAAAACGTTTTTTTTTTTTCATGAACCAGAACGACACGTTCATGCAGTTATACAAGTGACAACGCTTTTATTGAACTCTTGTATAGTTTATATTTTGGCGCAAAGGCTGTCACTCCTTTGGCTATGGAGCCCGCGGCGCCGTTTCTGCCACGGGACGCGACGGGACGCGACGCTCACAGGCCGCGCGCCCGCTCAACGGCCCGCGCCGGCGGCATTCAAACCTTCCTCCCTCCGGCACCCGCCAGCGCCGCCCGCCCTCGCTCCCCCATTGGCTGTGCCGCTCCGGCGTCGTCCTACTATTGGCCTGAAGCCGGCTCTCTGCCCCGCCGCTGCCTCTGATTGGCTGGGCACCCCCCGTCCCCGCGGCCTCGTGCCTGTTGCTCTATTCACCGCGTCGGAGCCGTTGGCTGCGTGCGCTGGAGCCGTTGGCAGCGGGGTCCACGCGGGAGGGAGCGCTTGGGACCAGCGGCGTTTCCCAAGGGCCCGGCGCTTGCTGCGGGGCCGCTCGGGCAGTGCCGGAGGTTTCGGTGGCCCCTTCCTGCCGCCCTCCCGCGTGGCGGCCATGGCGCTGCTGCTGGCTCTCCTCAGGCGGGTGCTGGAGTACCTCGGCTGGCCGGAGCACCAGGTGAGCTCCCCGTGCGCTGCCCCGTCCCGCGCCGCGGCTCGCCCTGACCGCGGCTGGGCCGCTGCGGCCGTGGGGAAGCCCTCGAGGTTGAGGGGAGAAGGGGCCCTCCACGGTCAGCCCGCCCAGTGGCGGGGAATGCAGCCGTTGTCTGCAGGTGGGGTTTTGTGGCGCTTCTGCTCTGCTTCACTCACTCTAGTAGTTCCTTTTGTTTTTTTTCTTCCCCCAAACAGAGTAAAACTCAGTGGCTTTAAGTGTTAATGTTTTACCTTTATAAATGGGAAAACCACACCAAACAAACTAAAAAAGTCCCAGTAAAAGCCCTAGGTAACATTTTTGAAGAACAGATTAACCTTCTGTTTTTGGAGACCTGATGGGGAGAGGTATGGTGTGTGAAATTGGAAGCGGATCACTGCTGTAGCAGCAGTCAGACTCTTTCATTATATTGCCCTTTTATAAATAAGCTCTTTGCTGAGGATGGTCACAAGTGAGGCACTTGCAGTCCTGAAAAAGTTGTCATTCTCCTTTTGTGGAGCTGCTAAGCTGGGTCTAGGAGTGATAGTTTGACCAAACTGTTCTGATTATTTTCTGGTTTCATTGTAGTTTCTGGTTTCATTCTGGTTTCATATCCTGTTTTGTTGACAGGCCATTTTTTTGGAAACTCGTAGATTCAGCTGCAATATCGGTCGCACAATCAGAACATGCCTTCCTTCAGCAGCCTCATCAAGAAGGCATTTCCAGCAGCTTTATGCCATCATAAGGAAGTATCGGGTCAAGGTAGATGAAACTTTTCCTTTGTTCACTATTTTTCCCCCATATTGCTGTAGGTGCTTGCGTATGTTTCGCTCAGGCATGCACTTTTTATTAATATCTCAAATATTGCTAGCTACTAAACTGTAGGCCCATGTGGCACTCTAGAATATACAAGCTCTTCCTTGGTTGTCTTTCAGAAATTGCGGCTGGTAAAATCAGTGTGGACTTTGGATTATCAGCTTGTGAATGGAATTGAAAAGATGTTTTAACTTGACCGCATCATATTTAATTATATATATTAGCTTAATTCATAAAAGGATTGTAGAAACTGAAGGCTTTGATTCTGGCTTTTTTGATTAAAAGAAGTACTAATTTTTAGGTCATATCTGTTTGCCAAAGAAAGGAATACGGACCAACTCGAAGTGTCGTTCGCAGACTTGGCACAATTCTTTCCCTGGAGCCTTGCCCAAGACCTTATTTTCAAGTAAGTAATTTTATGCATACTGTTCAAGTAAAGCCTCTACTTGAGTGTAGTGATAATGATTATGCTCTTTTTAGTCTGTGTAATTAGTGTGCTACATCTCCACTGTACAAGAGGGATGTGGAGCCGCTGGAGAGAGTCCAGCGCAGGGCTACAAGGATGATCAGGGGCCTGGAACATCTGCCCTATGAGGAGAGGCTGAGGGAGCTGGGCCTGTTCAGCCTGGAGAAGAGAAGGCTGAGAGGGGATCTGATCAGTGTCTATAAGTACTTCAAGGGAGGGAGTGAGGAGGATGGTGCTGGCCTCTTTTCACTGGTGGCCACCGACAGAACTAGAGGAAATGGCCACAAACTGAAGCACCAAAAGTTCCACAGGAACTTAAGGAAAATTTCTTAACAGTGAGGGTGACAGAGCACTGGAACAGGCTGCCCAGAGAGGTTGTGGAGTCTCCTTCTCTGGAGATCTTCAAAACCTACTTGGATGCAGTCCTGTGCCACGTGCTCTAGGTGACCCTGCGTGTGCAGGGGGGTTGGACTAGATGACCTCTAGAGGTCCCTTCCAACCTTAAGCATTCTATGATTCTATGATCTCTTCTGATGACTGTTTTTGACTTGCTTACAGCACTTCATACATGTTTTGTTGTTCAGATAAACTGGATTTAGTACACACTAAAAAATGTGTTTCTTGTATGTTTGTTTTTTAGCTTGTTCAAGACCCAAGTCCATTGGATTATGATGAACAAAGCACAGCCCCAACTCCTGTAGTTCCATCACTTGGTGATGTCCTATGGGTGGCAAGTGATGAGGGACAACCATTTACTAGATTCAGGCAAGTAAAAGCAGAATAAGCACATGCAAAGGACAAATTCATGTCTCCTAACTTTTAGTTTTTTTGTCTTGCCTGTGCACTTTAATCCACAGAACTGTAGAAATTCATTTTTCTATGATTTCCATTCTTATTTCCTTCTCTCCCGGCGTTGTGGAATGTTTTTTTCAGGGGCAATAGTGTAATCTGTGTCTCTTCCTTCTGAGCTAGTGTGAAAAGCAAGGGGTTTTGCTAAATTAGAAAACAGTGCTTCATGTGCTGGGAGAAAAGTAATGAGGAATATGATTAATATAATGGGAAAAGGCCTGTTTTTTTTTTGTTTGCTTTAAAACTTGATAACTTTGGAATAAATAAAGGAAGCTTAATTTCTGGGGCTATTGCATAACTTCATGCTGATAGTTTCTTGAGTATATGCTCATTTTATGTTTCAAGAGTATTTCTACAGCCAAAATCTTGAAGCAAAATTTAGAATGAAAAATTTAGAATGAAAAAAATTGGTAGCAGTTTTCTAATGCAGTCTGTTTGTTACATGCTTATTAGATGCTAAGAGTCTTACTACGCAACTGTATATTAAAATCACAATTGAAATAATATTTTTTATGACTTTTCTCCACTATATTTTTCTGAAAGGTTATAACTACTTAGTCGCTTACAGAAGTTAATGAATAAATCAAACGTGTGAAGTCTAACTAAAGATCTCCTGATCTTTATCGTCTGGCTTTTACTAAGTTCGCACTTAGAGGAAGAAGACACAGTTTTATGGTGTCAAATTGAATTGAATAGTAACAACTCAGTCCTACCTTATGACCCTAATTTTCTCAGGGATAGAATATATATCCACTTCTTACCCAAATGATGATGGAAATTCGAGGATTTGTGTCTTTCTTGAGCTGAGGGAGACTTAAAACGCATATTTGAGGGTATGAGTAATTGAAATGTAAAACTTGCACACTACTTAACAAAACGTAGTTTGGTATTTTGCTGAATGATTGATGATAACTTGCTTGAACCAATATGGAATAATTATTGCCAGAGTCCACACATTTAATATCTTTGGTAGACTTCAGTTATTTCTATTGCTGACAGAAGGTTTAAATTGTGTCTTCGTTCCTTTCTAGGACTGAGTTGTGGAGAAAAGAAAAAAGTACAGTTCACCATGACCTACATCCATCTGTAGTTTCCTTACCAAGTGGTCCAAAAAACAATACACAAAAGGACAGTCTTGTTGACCAAAAAGCACTCCAGAAGATTTCTGCACTTGAAGATGAGTTAGTCTTTCTTCGTACCCAAATTGCTGCAATTATTGCTGGACAGACATTGGGAAACGTTCCATCACGTAAGCCCTTTGGTTTGAAGCAAAGCAGTGCTCCTTTATTTGCTTTAACGTTCCTGTTCGCAGCTTGCCCTGATACTGATAGAGAACACTTATAATTTCTCTAACTGAAGCGAAACTAACAAAATTAGTATAGTGCTTGTTTTCTCTTTTTTAATATATGCTTTTTCTTTCTCGCTTTCCTTTTTGCATTTCTTACCCCTTGTGCATTTAAAATGAAGTTGTTGTTGAGTGATCTATCTTTTTACTCATTTCTGTTTTTGTGGAGGAATGTGGTAATGACAATCTTCATAGGCTAGCAATTACTATTTTTAAACTTATGGACTATTATTAATTAACCCTTTCTTTTTTGGTACTCTTTTTGACAAATTACCAAAATGGGCAAAAATTCTAAGGAAGTCACCTTTGGTTTTTAGCAAAAACAAATGTTGCAAAATAGATGTGCTTAGCAGCCACTGGACTATCAAAGACTGGAGTTCATATAGAAAGCCAACCATCTGTTAAGTCTTTTTTTGTCAGGTGTCTTGTGACTTGCTCTTAAGTGTTTTTAAGTCCAGATGATTTAGTTGCTTCTGCTTTTGCTGCATCTGGGTTATTCTAATCTCCAGACTGGTGGGAATGACCCTTTGCAAGCAGCTTTGTCATTACCTGTTCCTGACTTGTCCAGTGCACATACTGTGGAGAAAATCCTCTGGTCTTACAAGCCAACTCAGATCTGTCATTTCATGTGTTCTCAGTCTCTCACTTTGAAATCACAGTTGTTTGTGGTTTTAAATACAACTTTCTCTTTGCTGTAGTACAGAAGGTGGGTGATAAAGTGCTTGAAGACTGTTTTATTTTGACTTAAAATTGAATGATGCTAGACTTAATGTTGTTTATTACTAAGGTGCTAGTACCTATTAAAAATAAAATCCCTGTTTCTCTTTTTATTATTACGTGCAGAAACTTTTAAAACATTTAGCATCCCAGATGGATTTTACCCAGTGCCAGCAATGACTTCCACACCCTTGTCCGTCTCTTGCAATCACTTCGTCATTCCCTCACCTCCTCCACTTCCCTCTGGGGCAGCATCTGGTGTTGATGCCAGTATTTCAGCAATTGAACTTATAAAACAACGTCGTGCTGCAAGAAAGAGTGGTTCAACTACAACTGATAGTACTGATAGCCAGAGGGCAAAGAATGTTCCTAGTATGATGGATGTTTTGAAAGACCTAAATAAGGTTCAGCTGAAAGCTATTGAGAGGTAGGTTTAATTGTGTTTGAAGGACTTGAAGACTATGTTAGTATCGCTGCATTGAAGTAGCAGCAGAAAATACCAATGTAGAACATCACTGAAACATTTGCCAGCTACTGATGGCAAACTAAGGTTGACTGCCTTTAAGTTTACAGCTTAAATTGAGATACATGTGACATGGTTTAAATTGCATTTAGAAATGCTGAATCTTGCATCATTTAAAACTAGGCCTGCACTTGTATACAAATGTGTATACAAGGGGTGTTTTGGAGTGTTTTGTGGGTCACTGGGCGCGTGTGTGTTTCAGACTGGGGTTATCTCAGAAACTAATCTAACTAAAACTTTGTTTTCACTGTGAAGGGATTACAACAGAAAAGTTAGGGAAACATTGTAAGCAGTTAATATATCCAAAATATTGTGCTAGCTTTGAAGTGTTAAAGAAAATAAATGTTGTATCTTTTAGATTATAAATACTTCTAAGTGAGGTGCAATTAGGGTTACAAAAATGCTTTACTAATGACTGTACGTGTAATGCCTTCTATCAACGGAGCTAGTTTGTTTTCTTAACTATGAGCTTTATCCCGGAAAGTCATTAGCACCGAGTGCAGGCTGAGTATTTGTATGAATCTCTAGAGAGTGTCCATGTGCTTTTAGTGACATATTTTCCCATTAAATTAAGTGAATATAAAGTGCACTAAGGTAAACCAGTGTTTAAGCTTCACCTGCGCATTATGTTGTTAGTCTCTCTAACACAAAATCTGAACTGTGGTACTTGTGAAAACAAAAGTCACTCTTTACATGTTCTTTTTAGACTCAGTTTTTCAGACGTATTTGGTGTTCTGCTAGGTAGATCAGCATTATGGTAACAAACTAGGATATATTTGTCTCCAGGGGTAAGTTTTGCATTTAGGCTTCTGAATGCTGTGTATGATGAATGAAGGAAGTGAAATGTTTGGGAATGGTAGTTTAAACAACCATCACTCTGAGCAAGGCCATACTTAGCTGGAAATAAGAAGTGGGCATCTGAAGTGCTTCCAGGATCTGGGCATCTATCTGCATCATCTAGGTAGAGCTTAAATGAAAAATGAATTTGTGTCTGCAATAGTTCCTTCTAAGTAATTTCCAAGCCTAGGCAATTTTCCTGGGCAAACATAGATCCTTAAGGTTGGACGGGACCTCCAGGGATCATCTAGTCCAACCCCTGCACACGCAGGGTCACCCAGAGCACGTGGCACAGGGCTGCGTCCAGGCAGCCTTTGGAGATCTCCAGAGATGGAGACTCCACAGCCTCTCTGGGCAGCCTGTTCCCGTGCTCCGTCACCCTCACTGCTAAACATGACATTTTATAGTGTGGCTGGAGGTAATAATGGTGATAGAAATTATAATAATCTTTCAGACAGCATTCTAGATTGACAGTAGTTTAAAATGTGCCCTGTGAGGGAAATACCCTGGTTATCTTAAGTCTGGAGTCTGAAAATCCTAGTTTCCACCACTGGAGCTCCATCTTATATGGACTGTGCAAGTGCCCTGTCAGTTTGGATTTTTTATGCTGTAACATGCAGACTTTGCAGTGAGCTCACTGCTGTCAGCTTGCATTAGGTAAAACTCCCTGGCCTATAGATAGCACCTTTAATAGCTCAAATTTGAACATTCCTATTTTTTTTTTCCCTCCCCCCTCAAATAACTAAATGGCTAGGAAAGGTGTGGTGTGTATTCTTCTATTATTATTATTATTATTATTATTATTATTATTATTGTCTCTCTTTACAGACCAGTATCAAACTGTGGTTTCAGGCTAGGAATCTGCCTGAGAAGTTGAGTTTGCTTTTACTAATCTAGTTTGGTGAATTACTGTAACAGCATTAACAGCTAGCATAATCATGTCTCATAGGATGTGTACGAAAGTCAATCTTGCTGCTTTTTACATTACTCAGCACAGCAGTAAGGGCAGGAGATAATCTTTGTCTTTGTTCTTGCAGGTCACCTGGAGGTACCCCACTTTCTAGGCCTAAAAAGAGACTGAGTTCAGACTGGGATCCGGTTGCTCTACTGACCCATGCACTTCAGAAGAAATTTGCACATAAAAACAATGATGAAGACGATTCCCTGGACAAAGAAAATCGATCCTTTGATAGCTCCCCATTTTCTAGTCCAGAGATCCCATTGGTATGTTCTTATAGAAGAATGGTATTTTTACGTTCTTGAAGGGAATTGCCACTAGCATGAATAGCTGCCGGGCTTTTGAGAGAGTATAGAACTTGTCCAAAATGTTTTTAAACTATCAGCTTAGATGGTTGCTTTTTATTTATTTATTTTTATTGCCTTTTCTCCCCACCCCTTCCAAAGCATAATCAAGGAGGAGGTCATTATTACAGGTAGATTTAAATTGGCGATAAACTTCCATATTCACCAAGGCCTGTGAGTCTAAAGATTCTGCTCATAATTAATTGAACTTTGGAAGTGTGTGTGTTGGTAACTACAGCTATCCAGGCATAGAAACTGTGTGTCCAGTTAGTAATGCTGTTTTTATTTTTACAGATAAAGGTGTTGAGAATGGACAGAGAGGTCTGACTAGCAAGTGCTATATGTTCAGAAAACAGAATCAAAATATTGAGTCTTACATTGCTCTTTGAGGTGACTTTCTGCACATTTTATATTTTTAAAGTGTGATTCTGAATGTTCTTGCTGAGCCTCATCACACAGAGATGATTGAGTGCTGGATTGTGTACCGGCAGTAAATTAAACAGTCCAGCAGTGCTGTTGGTTGTTTTCTAGAGAATTCTGCAAACAACAGAGCTGAGAGGTCAGAAAGCTAGAAATAAGTGACACAAACTGTGCTTTTCTATTTAGCAATCTTCTTAAGAGTGAGATTGTGTTTTGTATATATTTGGTACTGTGGCATTTCTTAGCCTAGTAGAGATAAATAATATTGCAAAACATATTGTTCTTCAAAGACTACTGCTGTACTTGTGGCTAGTTTCTCGATTGAAAAATTAGGTATAACTATGGTCTATTTTGTTTGTATCTGCTGCTATAAAGATATTTTTGAAAAATATTTTAAGCGCCACAAGCATTTCACATGAAACATGCAGTATACATTTTACAGAGATAATAGAGGCAACAGGTTCAGTGTAGTTCAAGTAAGTACCTCCAATGTTCTTTAAAGGGAAAAAAATGCAAACTTATTAAAATTAATCAGTCTTGCATTTTGAATACTAAATACAAAAACAAAGATAGATCCTGGAATATCTTCTGTTAAAGTGATTTATGCAGTCCTGGAAGAAAGACTACTTTAAGACCAGGCTGTTTAACAATAGCTAAAAAAGAAAGGTGGGCTTTTCTGGTTAGACTAGTCTTGACTGCAAATTCATTCTTATTTTTTAGTTGTGTATCATTGTATGTTTTGAAGAAAAATGGTACTTGAAGCAGTTGCATAGGCCTGCCTATTCTTCCTGAGTAGAGAGGAAAAATAAAACTACTCCTACAAACTTATCGGTCTTTATTGAAAACATCTTTTCCTTCAGTTTTCTTGAAACTAATGTTATTAATTCCACTCCTCTCTCACAGGTAGAACGTCGCAGTCTGAAGCCCAACGCAAAATCTATCCTCATAAGAACTGATGAAGTTAAACAGATGTCAACGTGGAAAGTGAAAGCTCATATTTAATTGATAGTGACTTCTGAGGGAAGTATACAGCATGTGTATTTTCAAGTGGCAGGTCCACTTTATGAAACTGCTGTAATCTGTTCTGCAGCACGGGAGGAACATTCTAGAATTTGCTAGGATTTGTAAAAGTACGTTTTCTTTTCCTTAGTTTTCCCAGCAGCCAAACTTGTGAATGTGATGCTTTTTGTGTAAAGCACACAACCAGAAGAAGGAATCTTTTTTATCATGGTGTAGTATGCTTGAAACCTGGAAAGTGCAGAGTGTGTGAAAGAAGTAATACTTTGTGTGGCAGCTGAGTTATGCATTATGTCTACACTTCTGTGTAAATAATGAAGAGATGTAAACTTTTGTTTAGTGTGCTAGGTATAACGTGTATAATGGTAGTTAATACTGCTTATTCATTGGTGTGGTATAGTTCTCTTTGCAGTTTGGTAATATAGCCCCATATCCCATGTGCAAGAGGTACTCTAATTTATCGTGGGTCAGTAGATAAACTTTTGAAAACTGAAACTTTGTCTTCCTTTAAGTCATGGTCAGGCAGTCTATTTAATGCCTGCAATATGGGAGAGTTGTGTTTTGAAGAGGGGGAAAAAAAAAAAAACCTTGAAGATTTGCTAGCACAAGCATAGTTTGAATTTCATATGTAATTGAGCATTAACTGCACTATGGCCTCTTGCTATGAAGACTATTCTGTTCAGAGTTCATCAATTTATAAAATTTTCCTTGATATCATGGATATGTGTGGTAGTATCCTTTTGTCTTGTGAACTTTCTTTTTGGTATCTTAAGAGCTGACAGGTCTTGACAATTTATTAAATAATTGTATTACCTAAAACTGGTCAGGACTGTTTACTTATAGCTGCCTTTACTTAATAATTGTCTAATGAGCCTGTTGTGCAAAATCAAAGTCTTATCAGTTGGACTGTGGACTGTACATGCCTTGCATATCCTAGATGTCTTCATTTCCCTGTGCAGGATAGAATGATGGTGGGCTGCCTTCATATGACAAAGGCTGTATGATACTTCGTTGATACTTTGTCTTTGTGCAACTGTTTGCACATTTCTAAAAAGTCATTACTGGGTATATTCCATACTCTTTCCAAGTTATCTTTGACTAAACTTGGATCTTAAGGGCTTTATCTTCTTCAAATCATCTTTACTATATAAAGACTTCTCCTGAATTATTAGTAATTATTGAGCTTTATACCACACCGTGCTGTTCTTCCAGTCCAGAACCAGTCTCACCTTCTTGTTCTGCCTGCCTCCAAGATAGATCCTGTTCCCCAACTTGAGAATTGTAGCCTCCTTGTGTCACTCTGTTGCCTGTGAAGTCTACACATGATATCTTGTCCTCTACTCAGTTATTTTAGGGCAAGAAAGACAAGACGAGTATTAGCCAACTCCCTACTGGCTTTGTTCTCCTGGCTTCGCAAAAAGGTACTTTTCCTTTGTATGGCTGCTCTCCTTTCTCAAAAATAAGATATAAACTGATTGGGGGAACCCATTACTTTTCAGCTATGTTCAGGAGACACATGTTAACAGATTCTTTTGTGTAATTTCAAATCTTAGCTAAATGAAGCATTGATTGCTGGTGTACCTTGAAGAGACTATGGGAGACATCTGGTAGCAGCAGACTGTGGAAAGCTGTTAAGGACATGTAAAACTTAGTGATGTTTATTAAGAAGGTCAGCATTTATTGCAGAGGGGATTTTTTTTTTTCCCTTCAGCTCTAACGGAAACAAAGCTCTAGTGTCTTGTTTTGACTAAAATCTCTATCAATAGCTTGCAAGCAGCTTAATCTCTTATCTCTTAATTAAGCTCTATATTTATCCATGCCCACCTGGACTCCATGCCTGGTTTTCCTACAAATAGGGACCTTCATGTAAATGAAACTAACAGAACTACTCTCTTTTGGCATAATCAGACTGTCATCTCTTGGTCATCTCATCAAGATATATATATATGTATATATATAATATTTAACTTGTTGAGATGTTAAGAATTGCTACGATAATATTGATCCTCGGGGGGGAAAAAAAGTAAATAAATTGAAATGGAGAGGAGTCGCTGCAAGAAAGCATGTTTGAAACTTGTAGTTCATCAGCAAGTGTGTCTGTCTTGGTTAAAAAATGGAGTTTTGCCTCCAAGAAACTGGAAATAGGTAAATCTGACGGAGTAGATCTGTGAGGTTTCCCTCACAGAGCCTTTGGGCGCTTTAAATTAGCCAGTTTAACTGGAAAGATTTGGATGGCAAATATGTTGTTTAACTAGATGGAGTAGGATATCTTTTGTGAATCACCACTGTATAAAGAGGAAAATTTTCATAATTTTTCACAATAAACTCTATTGTCTAAGTATGAGGCTAAAGCACTGTGCACAATGTAGCAAGAGGACAAGTAATGGACAATAAGCATAGAAAAGATTTCATAAGTAAGGCAGAAACCTTATTAGTGGTTAAAACTAATCCATCTGTTGTGAGAAAAATTTAAGTTATGTAAAAAGGAACAAGGCATGGATTACTGCCTCTTGGCTAACTAGTTCTACTTTAATTTCTTGCAAATCAAATATAAATGCACAATACAGAAAGGTCTTACAAAAGCCTTTTTCTCTGTGGGTGCTTGTAGCAGTTTCACTGGTCTACAAGTGTGCATCATGTAGAGTCTAAAGAAGACAGCCTTTCTTCCTCTTCATGGAGAACAGCCCAGCACGTGTTGTCCATTTCAGTATTATTTGCCTGGGTTACTTCTAAGTTCTGTGCTGCAGAAATACTTTTTCTTCTGTAATACCAGCCGGTGGCAGTTTGCAGGTTCATGGTCACGTCGTTGTCCACCACACTCCCTGGTCCTTCTCTTCAGGTGGCTTTCCAGGCGGCTCGTTGTGGGGCCAGGGTGCTGCATCCCTCAGAGCAGCACTTTGCCCTTCCCTTGGTGGAATGCCGAGGTGTCCCTCTGCCCATCTCTCCAGCCTGGTGAGGTCCCTGTGGAGGGCTGTGCAGCTTCCTGGTGACTCAGCCACTCTCCCCATGTCTGTCCCCTCAGCAAATGTGCTCAGGGTGCATGCTGTCCCTTCGGCCTAGTCACTGAGGAGGAAATTGGAGAATCCTGCACCCAGAATTGACCCCATGACACTGGGGATGCTGCCTGCAGCTAGACTTTGTACCCCTGAGCACAGCTGCCTGAGCTCTGCCGTCCAGCCAGGCCTCAGGAGAGGCTGTATCCCCTGCTCCCCAGTCCTGTTATCGCAGAGGGCCTTCAGGCTGCGTACACAGGACTTCCCCTGTGTGAATCCACACCAAGTGCTGAGCTGCGCGGGTTTAACCACAAGAGAGCACTGTTACTCCAGACCCTATAGTGGTAAATCTTGGAAAAAGCAATTTTGCTTTACCAATAGCAGGTCTAGCTACAAAATTTGAATCCCTGGGCATTCTTATCTTTTTATGGTACTTGCACACAGAACTAGTGATTTCTAGAGGCACATGCTTCTGTCTCTCTAGTGTTGCTGGTGCACTATGTGTGTATTTTGATTAGCTGAAAAACACCAGGCCAGTTTATTTTCTTATCCACACAATAAATCTTCTGCTTCATGTTTAAAATGTTTAAATGAGGATTTGTGTCAGATATTAGAGAAGAGGTTCATCTGGCAGCAAGTTTTTTTCCTGAAGAAATATCCTCGCATGTCCCACATGAAATTGCAATTGGAATTTTTTTCCAGAAGTTATGTAGTACATGTATAAAGAGCATTTCTAGTGAACTGCAGGGCTTGGGGTAAAGAGTGGGACATTTGGTCTATAGTTCCATCTTGTTCTTTCATATGAATTATGCTCTGTTCCTGTAAGCATCCATATTCTTTGCTTTTCACATGTAAACGGTGACTTTATGCAAACCTTTCATGTAAACCTTTTCATTTTTTTAAAAAGGCTCCAACTAGCAAGTGCGTAGTAGATTTCCTCTATATTGCTCAACATACAATAAGGTTGTGTCTCTTTATTCTCACAATTTCCCATTCGTACTGAATGTAATATTGTAATAACCAGATTTTTCAGAGAAAATCAAACAGTAAGCATTAAAAATTCTTTTATTTGCAGTGTTTTTTTAATTACAGTCTCAATGGAGGAATTACTTTTAAAGCACTTTTCTCTTTTTGTTTTCTTATACTCCCTAAGAATTGCTGCGCCTCTGTATCCGTGTCTGAGGAGATGATAGTGAGAGAGTTCTCGGAGTTGTTAGTGCACCTGTTTGTGTCTTAGAATAAGAAACTGCTCATACTAATTTCAAGTTTTTGCTTAACATATCAAAGGGATCTTGATTCTTCAGAAGGATGTAGAATCAGTGCATGGATAAGTCTCCCACTTCCTGTGACCTGACTCCAAGCTCCAGTCCTCAAGGAGATTTTGAGGAATTTGTGAAAAATAGAGAGAGCTATCTGCTACAATGGATGATTTTTAAAAAGGAACACAGTGCAGGAAAAAAAAAAAAAAAGAAAGCAGAATTCTGCTTTCAGTAATGCTTTGGTACCCCCTTTCATTTCAGTGCTGTTGCTGGAGTGTAACTTATGGTGCAACTTATGGCTATATATTTTAACTAAGGACTATCTTACCAATCATGTCATCATGAACGATAAGAACGCTACATTTAAGGCCTCCAGTCTTGCCCTTTTTCCTTTCTCTTTGCCTTTTATTTAACTGGGAATATGACACTAGGGTGATCATTCCCATTTCTCTGTTTTGCTTTCTAGATCTTAGAGTAACACAGTACCTACATTTTGCTGAGCAGCATTTTTATGGAATGAGTGAATGAATGAAAACCTGTCTAAAGTGTACCTTATTAAAACTATTTTATAATTGATAGGGAGGATTTAGTCCACTAGTCTGCTGTGAGAGATTAAGCTGAAAACAACAAAAGTTAATCTTGAAAGAAGCTTTCACATATTTTGCTTAACCTGTAGGACATATTCTGGAAACATAAAAATCTTTGAGCCTGCCTTCCAGTTTTAAGCAAAGGTGCTCGTTCCTGTCTCGTTTCTCCGGATTACAGCCACCTGCTGAGCAGTAGCTTCTGCCCTAAGGGAGGCATAGGGAGGAACTCCAAGTGAGCTCAGTGCTTGTTTCTCTGTGTTTAGTGTTGCCTTACAGGTATTTGATGTGTTGTGATCTTATCATTCACAGCCTGTGAGTATTGGTCTTATTTATTAGTGAGAACTATAAGAATCTCTGTTAAAAGTTTCAAAATAACAATCTGGATTATAGCGGTTGGCTGCAGGTGCTGCTGCTGAAGTGGATTTTTCCTTTGTCCTTTGGAATACTGTGGTTTTGTAACTGCAATCTGTTGTTTGTCACTTAGTTTGTTTGTTACTTTGGCCAGGCATCTTCCACTATGGCTTTTCTTGTAGGTGTATTACTTGAGTTATATACTGTATCTGACTGTCAGCCTCTGAGGTAGACTTGATAAGCCAGGTTGTTTTTGTTATGCTCTTTGCTCACTTGTGAGGAAGTGTATCTGAATGGAGGTCAAGCTCAATGCTCTTGTTTTTAATTTTGTTAAGGTAGGAACTGCTTTTTATCAGTATGTAGAGAGTGGGAAAGTAACCTGAAATTTGGTGTTTCCTAAAAACAAAATTACCTAGTTTGCAGTTGTATTTTGATCTGATTCAGATGAAATGTGGCCTTTATTAACAATCCCTGTTCCGTATCCATCCTTTTGACTACTCAAATGTTTTTTGCATGGGCTATGTTAACTTCTTGTGTCTTTTAGTTCTTATAGGCACTCTCTACGCTTATAGGTACTCTCTATCTACCTATATGAATTATATTGAGGTTTTCCATATTATGTTTCTCTAAGCTTTTTTTTTTAACCTCTACCACATCTTCAGTCCATTTATTACTTCTCAGTAGTAGTACTGAGTTCTCTTTGTTTTTATTAAGATTAGAAGAGTATGTTAGAACGATAAAGCTACCAGTGAAATTGATCTGTACAAAATAATCAGTTTGCTAACCTAGTTCTTCAGTGACAGCCTGGCTTTAGATGTTAACTTTGTGAAGTCCCCCATAAGGGAAAGAAATAGTAACATAGGGTAAACAAAGCCAACAGGATTAGGGACATTCCTCTACCT